>NC_084587.1:4076125-4198625 GCF_033807715.1 Cololabis saira | reverse complement strand
GGGTTTGTTTATTTAGTTAGTTTAGTTTATTGCTAATAACCAAGGACCAAAAGGTGTAGACTGAAGCCTAAGCTTATGACGCCTACCCTTTTCACAAAAAAATGTTAGCTTTTGTAAACTAGTGCAATATCATTAATAAATATCATTCCATACAGTTTTTGTATAAGCAATAATACAATAGTACATACACAGCCCAGCCACACAGCCATTACAGCACTTGGAAAACGCCACATGCAGCTCGGCCCTCTGATGGACAGATGAGAGAGAGAAACAGAGAGAGAGAGATAGAGCTGCTGACGGAAGTACCAGGATGTAGCATGAGGGGCAAGGCAGATGTCAGAGCTGGGGGGGGGGGGGGATCAAACACTACTAACTCCTATTTTTGCACCACATACCTGGTTAACCCCAATATTCCCACTGAGTTATTTTTACCTTTTTAAAGCAAAAACAAAAGTAAACAAAACACAAAAGTGATAACTGCTTATTGGAGGAAGTCATGGCGACGACAAGATTGAGGTTTTTTTTTTTGCTCACTGAACCCAGATTTAAATAGTTACAAACAGTAATAGACAAATGGCTCTTATTAACATGTATACAATTTTTAAAAAGTGAAAGGTGCAGCAGTATGAGGTTGTCACGGTTATTGAAAGGTGCATTGTTACAGCATATGATTGTGTTATTATCAGAATCAGGTTTATTTGGCCAAGACAGGGAATTTGACTCGGTTATTTTGGCTCACTGTACAGTAAATAGACAAATGACGGCTCTTATTAACATATATACAATTAAAAAGTAAAAGGTGCAGCCGTATGAGGTAGTCATGGTTATTGATAGGTGCATTGTTACAGCATATGATTGTGGTTCTTATTATTATTGCACAGTGAATGATTAGCCGCATAATTTCCCCCTTTTAAATGTACTGATATATTTTTGAATCACCACTCCAGTAGAAGCTCAACTTGATTTTTCTCGTTCAGGTGAAGTATTGCTGTTTTTAATTCGCTTGAAGGTTTTTATGATGGGAAGTAGATAAGTCTATTGTATATAAACGTTATAAACGAGGCAAGGGTTTTGTCTACAGTGCTAGTCGGCATTGTTGGTGGGTGAGTTGGACTTGGTCGGAGACCCTATGAGTTATGAGAGTTGACAAGATTGAGGTTTTTTTCGCTCACCGAACCCAGATTTAAATAGTTACAAACAGTAATAGACAAATGGCTCTTATTAACATAGATACAATTTTTAAAAAGTGAAAGGTGCAGGAGTATGAGGTAGTCATGGTTATTGAAAGGTGCATTGTTACAGCATATGATTGTGGTTATTATTGCACAGTGAATGATTAGCGGCATAATTTCCCCCTTTTAAATTTACTGATATTTTTTGAATCACCACTCTAGTGGAAGTTCAACTTGATAGATAATAATAATAGATAAATCTATTGCATATAAACATTATAAACGAGGCAATTTTTGAGGCGAGTTTTGTCTAGAGTGCTAGTCAGCATTGTTGGTAGGCGAGTTGGACTTGGTTGGAGGCCCTATGAGTTATGAGAGTTCATCAGAGCAACAGCTTGGGGGAAGAAACTGTCTCCGAGTCTGGAGGTTTTGGCGTACAGAGCTCTGGAGCGCCGTCCAGAGGGGAGGAGGTCAAACACACTGTGTCCTGGGTGTGAGGGGTCTGCAGAGATGCTACCTGCCCGTTTCCTGGACCGGTACAGGTCCTGGATACATGGGAGGTTAGTCCCAATTATCCTCTCCGCAGACCGAATTGTCCGTTGACAAGACGAGGTTATTGTGTGGCTCTGTAACATCACTCACCTGCAGCTGTTGGGTTATTTTAGGTTTGCTGGCAGTGTTGTGGTAATGTCGTTGATCTCTTCCTGAAAGACCGGGCTTAGCAGCAGCGTGCCACGCTTTCAAATAATTAATGGCATAATTTCCCTTTTTAAATGTACTGATATTTTTTTTAATGTTTGTTTTCAGGTAAAGAATAATGCGCCAGCCAATAACCTCACCGATCCCAACGATCCCTTCAATGATGAGGAGAGAGAGCGGCTCCAGGTCGAAGGCCTGGCAAAAAAGTTTGAAGCTAAATACGTGAGTCACTATTATTACTTCTCTTTAAATATCTAATACAACTGGATTCATAATCCTGAAATGGACCGAAGCAGGTATAGATGGAGGGATGATGTCACTGGAGTCATGGGGGTCATTTGGGTTTGCCCTGGTGTCACGTTTTTTAGTTTTTTCTCTCCGAGACAAACATTTAGTCTGGTTCCTCTGTAATTGACTTCGATGTCCATTGGGGGGGCACCTACAGGTCCAGAAGGAACTGAATCTGGATTACATTTGGCTACACAGAGGGAAGCATGTGGCATAGGTAGGACCACCAGGCGGTGAACGATTGTTGTTGGTTTTACGGTAAAATCCCAGTCGTTCAGGGTGACGTGAGTAATTCTGCTGTTCTAGTTGTTGTGAATATTTGCTCTGAAGGCATTGTCAAAGTCCGCCCCGTTGCCATTGGTTTGGTACGTTCTCTACTGGTCGGGAATATCTCTGAATGGAGGGGTACCAGCCCCATTTCACTAATACCCCCTTTCCACTAAACCGGTTCCAGGACTGGTTCTGGGCTCGGGCTCCGAGCCAGAAAAAAACGGTTCCAAGGTAGCACCAACTCTTTGCTGGGCTAGAAGAAAGAACCGCTTACGTCAGCAAATTAGAGCAAATACGGTGTTGCTTCAACTTTCACACCAACGCAAACACAGCGACGTAACTGGCGTTTGCAGCGACTTAACTGGCGTTTGCGGCGACGTAACTGGCGTTTGCGGCGACGTAACTGGCGTTTGCGGCGACGTAACTGGCGTTTGCGGCGTCGTAACTGACGTTTGCGGCGACGTAACTGACGTTTGCGGCGACGTAACTGACGTTTGCGGCGACGTAACTGACGTTTGCGGCGACGTAACTGACGTTTGCGGCGACGTAACTGGCGTTTTGCGGCGACGTAACTGGCGGTTTGCGGCGACGTAACTGGCGGTTTGCGGCGACGTAACTGGCGTTTTGCGGCGACGTAACTGGCGTTTTGCGGCGACGTGACTGGCGTTTGCGGCGACGTAACTGGCGTTTGCGGCAACGTAACTGGCGTTTGCAGCGACGTAACTGGCGTTTGCGGCGACGTAACTGGCGTTTTGCGGCGACGTAACTGACGTTTTGCGGTGACGTAACTGACGTTTTGCGGTGACGTAACTGACGTTTTGCGGCGACGTAACTGACGTGGCTCCCAAACCGGTTCTCAGCTGGTTCGCAAGTTGAACGAGTTGTGATCAGGCACTGGCCCAGAACCAGCCCTGGAACCGGTTTAGTGGAAAAGGGGTATCTGAGACTGGTTGTGAATGACCGGGCTGAAACAGACCGGTGTGAGCAGGGCTTTGACGGCTGGAAATGTCGTATTTTCTTTTTGCTGAGTGAGGATGATTCAGGTCAGCTGTAAAGTAGTCGTATTAACTGCCAATAACACAGAAGAAGAACTCAAACGTAAACCTTTAAGAGTGTTCAGAGAGGACAAATGACTTGGTGGCAGAACTGATTTGAAGTGATCTCAGAGGTTCTTGTTGTATTTTGGTATCCAGTATTGGTTTAATTCACTGATCTGATGTTGGAACTCAATGCCGATTCAAACCTCCAGTAGAAGTCCAACTTGATTTTTTTTTCAGGTGAAGTATTGCTGTTTTTAATTCGCTTGAAGGGTTTTATGATGTGAATTAGATAGATCTATTAAATATAAATCTATTAAATATAAATCTATTAAATATGAACGGTCTGCAGTGCTGGTCGAACATAGACTTGGTGGGGGAGTTGGACTCTTTAGGCGCTACTGTCTTTGTTGCCAAATTTGTTAATGACTTTGATGGACAGAGTTTCCAGGTGCAGCCAAAGAGTAGAGGGGGTCCCTATTGGTGGTCTCTGGATTCCCGCTCTGCTTTTTTTGCTGAGGGTTTGGTTCTGTTGGGGTCATCGGGCTGTGAACTTAAGGCCGGGACAGACCAACCTGATTATCGGCCGTCGGGCGAGGTCGGTGACTTGAGTCCGGTTGGTGTTTCCTGTACAGTCGTCCGTTGGCGTTGTGGCTCATTTCAGACGATTCGATTGATAGTCGTCCAGCCGTCGGCCTCTATGACCAATTTGATTGGTGGAGTGCTGCCCTTGACCAGCGAATCAGAGTTTACCGGAAATGACTATGGTAAACTTACCAGCTAAACAGCGATGGCAAAGACGCTACACTAGACTCTGTCATGGCATCGGTTTGAATTTGGATTGTGTTTCATTGTGTTATATTTTCATTATTAGCATCGTATCTTCGATACTTCTTGACTTCTATCAGAAATGAAAACAGCTCAGTTCAGAACTCCAGACTAGAGAAATCCGTCATTTCCGGTTGTTCTTCTTTCCTTTTCTTTTCGGGCGACATCACAGATTAGCGCCGCCTGCAGTTATGGGGACATATTACGCCTCGTGCAGAACGTACGCTCCAGTCGGCGCTGGGTTGGTGGTTCAGGAGTATTTATTGACCAACTCGGAGAGATGGGAGTCAACTTTTAGTCTGACCACTTTTCTGCCGACGGTCGGCCGTCGTGTCGGTGTGTCCCAGCCTGTAGTTTTCTCTGGAGTGGTTCGCTGCCAAATTGGAAGTGGCGAGGAATCAGAAACAGTAAATCCAAATGACCCTCCCCTATGGTCTCCAACTGGGACTAGCGACCGAAAGAATATGCTCGTTGCTCCGGAGTCTCCCTTGGAGATGGGGCGAGGAGTTCAGTCTTCTGGGAGAGACTTTGCTTGTCCACTTGAGGAGGAACCAGTTGAGGTGGCGAGGATGCTCTCTGGATGACGCCCCGGGGAGGTGTTGGACGTGCTGGAGAGGTTGTATCTCTCCGTTACCCCCTCCTGGAGTAGGTGGTGGGCGAGAGGGAGGTCTGGGCCTCTCGGCGTAGGCTGCTGCCCCCCCCCCACCTGAATCTGGTCAAGCTGAAAGTGATTGATGGATATTCAGTTTCACAACAACAATCAACAAAAACTAGTTTGACATCAGAATCGGTAGTTGTTTGTAGGATGTTTATGTCGGATTGGAACTCAGATGTGGTATTTCCATTTACATGTTTCCTAATAAAGGAAATAAATGTTGCTCAACATCCCCAACTCGCATGACATGTGCTTTATCTGCTCCGTTGCCAAGTAAAGGAAAGCGTCAGCGTTAGCCTGCAGCGCCGTCTAGTGTTTGGGGGTTTAAATGCAGAGCGGCGGAAAACCTGAACTCTGACCACATATGAAGTTACTCCGTAGAATCAGAAATATCCCTTAAACATATTATTAAACAGAAGAAAAAATATTTAATGAGTGTTTTTAATCCAGAAGAGCAACGCTACTTTGGACCCCTCTCGCTGTTTACTTTGTTTGTCCAATATGGGATTTAAACTTTCAATGTTATGGTTTGATTAAATAAAAAAACCAAAGAAATGCCTAGCGATTGGTTTTGAACGTGTTTATAGCGATTTCCAATCAGTGGGATGTTACATATTTAAAGTAGTTGGTGGAGGAGGTTTCAATAAGAGGAAAGGTGTTTTTTATTGCTGCTTGTGGTTCGGTCCGTCCGGGGGAGATGGAAATCTACAGTTGCTGAGATGCCGACGTGCGTTTGGAGATCAAAATGTGAGATTTGTCCTATATTGAGTTAGTTTATTTGAAGAGTTTGGATTAATTTTGATTAGGAGATTGGAGTTGATGTTATTGATACTAATGCTGCTACCGTTCTGCTTATTGATCGGATTGCTCGTGGCTTCCCTCGACGCTAGTCTTCTATCTCATGTCTGACGTTCTGCCCGTCGACCCGCCAAAATCAATAAGTTTAAGGCCTCACGGGTCAGATGTTTGGGCCCGGTTCTGAGGAGGGACCGGGTTTCGATTCTTGCGGCAAGTTTGGATGCGTGAACGAATTTTACTTCTTTCTTTCTTTTAAAAAAAAAAAAAGACAAGAAAGAAAAAGACACTGATTGTTTTCACTTTTTGATTTTAGGGAGGTGCAGTAAAGAAGAAGAAGAAGGACAGAATGCAGGATTTGGTTGATATTGGTTTTGGCTATGATGAGACGGACCCCTTTATAGATAACACAGAAGCTGTGAGTATCAATCTCTGCCAATAACCACAAACTTCACATCGGAAACTCTGTGAATTTTTCTGTCGTAACATTAGAAGTCGCTCTTTAAGCCGATGTCTGCGGCATCCTCATGGCGTTGAGGACCCACCGCGACCTTCATTAGATGTGGTTTTTATTTAGTTTTAATGTTTAACAAGAGTCTGTTTGGCCCTGACGGTCCTGGTTCCTCTAGATGTGTCCATCCTAATTTTATTCACTTTATTTTAAATGGAGAGCACTTCTTGTTTAGTATTCAGCGGTCGTGCCGCCGTTTCTGACAGTAATATCTCAAATGATGCTCTTTGTATTGACTCTGCTATTAGATGGTGTTTGTTTTGGTGTTGTGAAAGCCGTCCTCGGCTCTGGCAGGCCGGCGTGGCCCGTTCCCACTTTTCATTTCTCTCGTTTTGATATGTGACAGAGGAAAAAAAAACATGTTTTCTGGCCTGGAGGATCCCTGATCATGTCTAGTGATTTATTTATTTATTCTGGAGCATAACTAGTCTTTCATTTCCCTCCGACGGAGGAGTAAAAGCTGCTTCTGTGACTCAAAAATGCACTCGGAAGTGGATTGTTGTTTCCAACCGTCCTCCGCTGTGGTTCTTCTCTCCCGCCAGTACGACGAGCTGGTGCCGGCGTCGCTGAACACCAAGCTGGGGGGGTTTTACATCAACACGGGGACGCTGCAGTTCAGGACGGCGTCCGACTCGGAGGGGGACGAGGACAAGGTGAGACGACCGCCGTGTTTCTCTGAGCCTCCATTGATGCAACATCACAACTGTTGTTACACTTGAATTAGGGCTGGGCGATATGGCCTTTTATTAATATCTCGATATTTTTAGGCCATGTCACGATACACGATATACATCTCGATATTTTGCCTTAGCCTTGAATTAATACTTTGATGCTTACAATCACACCAGTGTGATGATTCTATATGTCTACATTAAAACATTATTGTTCATACTGCATTAATATATGCTCATTTTAAACTTTCATGCAAAAAGGGGGAATAAGTCAAATTTACCAAAACTGTATTTATTAAACAGTTACTAAGCAGTGAGTGTTCTGGTCCTGGTTTTACCTGGTTTTACCTGGTTTTACCAGGATGAGCTGCTCTGAGCAGGAGGGGCCCCGTAGAGCAGCTTTATATTTAGACTAATTGTAGGTGTAGGGACTGCAATGTTTCATCCTCTCCTCCTTTACTTTGCATCACTTTCACTTATTGTTAGAAATATGACGTCATATAGTCTTGTTTGACTTTGTTTCTATGATAGTGATTGATTTCATGTGGCCACATTTAAGCAACACTAGGTGACGTTTCTCAGTTCTGGAAAAGAAAATTCTGAATTATGGTTCTGCGTTAAATCGACGCAGAACCTAGGGCGTAGGGTACGGCGTAGAGCCGTTCGCGTCGTGCGAGGGGAAAACATCCCCTCCCGTCTTTACTAAACCGGTTAGCTTTGAAAAGAGTCCGCCGTGCGTAGCAACCGCGCAGATGAGCTCATGGCGCAAACAGGCCGAGTTTGGGAAAGTTAAGTTAAAGTTAAAGCGGGGTGGAAGTGAGCGGCGGTCCCGGACAGCAGCGCCGACACCAGCAGCTGGTCGGGGGCCAATGATAATGCACACACGACAGCACATGACTGACATGTGTGACAGGGTGCGCTTGTTTTATGTCTCAGAGAAGGAGAGACGAGACGAGAGAGCGAGAGAAGTCTGTCATTTAATGCCCGCGGCTAAAAGCAAAATGCGTGAAAATTTATATTCGAATATGCACGATAGAGTCATTTTGTACATCGCACAGAGTAGAAGCCGAGATACATCGGCTATCCTCGATATATCGCCCAGCCCTAACTTGAATCGCTGTAACCCGGCAGCGTCAGGGTTTAACTGACCCGGGGTGACCCGGGTAACGCAGCCTGTTCAGTTCAGGTTACAACAGAAAGAAAAAAAAAAAAGAAGAAAAGATTGTTGTGATGTAAACAGACATCATGACGTCTTACTGTCAGTGTTTATTCATAAACTTGGCGATCAATTAGCCACGTAAAGCAAACGCTGATTTCTTCCATCAATATTAGCAGAGTTGGTAGCAACCAAGGGCTGCTGATCACGTGCACGTGATTCACAGATCTCCAGCACGTTCTGGCACCTTTTTATAAAAACAGAAAAATAAACATCGGCCCCGTTTATGTGTGAGAGAGTAGAGTGGCCTAGTGTTTGGGGCTTCGGGCTCATGATCCGAAAGTCGTGGGTTCGAACCCTGGCACTGGCGTCACTTTGTGCATCCTTGGGCATCCTCTGCTTTCCTCACTTCACCCAGGTGTATGAATGGGTACCTAGCCCTGCTAGGGGGAGTATCCAGCGATAGACTAGCGTCCTATCCTGGGGGTCGGTGCTACAGAAACCGGCTCTGTGACCTAAATATTCCAATAAGTGACTTGTGTCTGATTTGATAGATTTTCTGTTTCTCATACATGAATTATGTGACTGTTATGCAGCTGTTGATGACGTAATCTGTGAACTATTTTCCAGTAACATAACGAACAGCAACATAAAGTTACGCCACATCTGTTCCTCAAAGATGGAAATTAAAGGGGACCTATTATGAAAAACAAGTTTTCTCTTGCTTTACCTTATATAAAGTGGTCTCCCCTCAGCCTGCCAACTCAGAGAAGGAGGAAAGCAACCAAATTCTGCAGTTTCTGTTAGGGCTGAACGATATGGACAAAATTTCATATCTCGATATTCATGCCAGATATCTCGATATCAATACGATACGATATGACTTCGGTTCGGTGAAAACCAAGCATTTTTCAGAAAAATAAAAACATCAGAAATCATAAGAGTGCAGTTTTATTGATTAGAACTCACTGCCAGTCATCAACATTAACATAAAGTCACTCAATAATAAATAATAATCAAAATATTTTACTGTAGCTCCGCTTTAACGATAAATAACCAATGCAGTTAGAGTTTAGTTCAGTACATGTTATTGATTGGACGCTGCAGCTGAACGGACTGTCACAACATCACTGCAATTTCAGGAGTGAAGACAGATTACAGATTAAACTCATGTTTCACTCCCAGGTTTCATATTTGATTTATTTTCTGTTTCAACAATTAAATATCTAAAAATGTTAACTTTCAATCTGATCAACAAAAAAAAACAAACAACTTTCTTCATTTATTACTGCGCATGTGCAATCCCCCCATTTGTCCAATCCTTGTTTTCAGTATCCTCCAACGAATAGGAAATAGAGAAAAGAGTTTTCCACTCGCTGTTTTAATTCCCAATTTCGATTTTCAAACACATCAATGAATTTTTTATTATCAAAACAAAAGATGGGGAACGGATTATTTTGGTTTATTTCTCTATTTTTATTTTGTAATTTCAAAACAAAAGACGGATGGCTGCAAAATACACGTCGCAATTTTCACCAAGCACGACTTGCACAACACCTCGCTCTGGTCGACATCATCCTTTCTAAATCCAAAATACCTCCAAATAATGGAGGATGATTTATGTTTTGGCACAAAATTAGATTCAGCACCGCCACTGGCCGCATTATCCTCCGGACTCGTCTCTTTTCTTCCGTTTTAATTTCTCCGCTCTTCTCCGCTCTCCTGTGTGTGTAACTGTGTGCGTCTCAGTCTACGTCTCCCTCCCTCCCTCCCTCCTATGTTTGTCATTGGTTGGCTTCAGCTGTCGATCAACAGCAAGCATGAAATAAGCTTTGTGGTTGGCTGGCCGTAGTGGTGCGTTCAAGAGCAATCTTAAAAGTAATGTTTATGGAGACTGCTCGAGCTGTACAAGCAGGGTGAGCGGAAATATATCGTTTATATCGTTGCTTTTCCGTTATTAATGTCTTGAATGTTCATATCTCGATATAGATACGATAACGGTATATCGTTCAGCCCTAGTGTCTGTACAGCTGCCCGGATGAGCCGTCCAGTGTGATATGGCTCCTACCAGCCGCTCAAATTCTGCGCATTTTCGTTACGTAACCAAAATGCAAACCATGCCCACAACTATAAAACAGATAACTTCTCATTTCAACTAACTGGATCAGCCGTTCCTCATCCACGACTGTTTCTTACAGCGCTTTCAACGCGAGCGACAGGAAGAAAATAGAAGCAGGGCGTCCGACAAATGTTCAGCTCAAAACGGCGCTGCGGCCAGTTAGGACAGTCCAATAGAAAATAAAGCAATGGAATTGATTTTGTCGCTGACGCTCGCTCGCATCGCATGCAGTTATGACACGGTGTAAATAACTCCACCAGCCGGAGCTTCCACCATTTTTTCGTAGCGGTGTATCGCGTCATTCAGGCAGCCAATCAGCACAGAGCCCCATTATCATAGCCCCGCCCACTCAGAATCCTGCATAGATAATGCGTTTAGAGAATGGGATGATAAAAACATTGGTTTAGAGGCTGAATTTCTAATTTATTTAGCAAAAACAATCAAAAGCTTGTTTTTAAGACATTCAAGGTCTGTTTAAAATAGGGATTAGATGCCATAATAGGTCCCCTTTAAGTTTTTTTTTAACAAAAACTTTTCCAACAATTTGGGTTAGCAAGGTTATGGTTAGGGTTAGCAGTTGCCACTGTTTCCGTGGAGGAAACCTCCCGTTTCTGGCCACCGGCTGCTTGTTGGGAAAATAAGCAGAAGCTACTTTCCCACAACTTAACTAATGGAGAACAAATAAGTCGGTCAAATAAAGTTATTACAGAATTTTTCTTACTCAAATCTTATAGTCGACTTCAGTCAAAAATTCCAAATATTGGATAATTTTAATTATTTTAACCCTTTAAATGCCAGATTGGTTTCAAACATCCCAAGTTCTATGTAAATAAACACATTCCTTCTTTTTCATGTAATGCATGTTGCAGGGTCTTATTTAATTATTTAATTATTTATGTGCCTTTTAAGACCAAACACTGAAGTTCTTTTAGTTCAGAAGGTTTTTCAGACGAGCCTTTAGCAGGAAAATGGTGCGATCTCGTGGGAAACGTTAAAGGGACAAAGTTTACTGTTGTTCTCAGAAATAAAAGCCTGACTTTACAGAACTAATGATTATATCATGTCAACATCTGTGGCATTAAATAATGTGGTTTTAATGGGACTTTTCTGTCCTCATGACATAAAAGTGTCTTGCTTTTAAAAATGCTTTAAAGTCAGACTGCAACAACTAAAAATGAGTGCTGGTTCTGATCTTTATTTAAAATAAAAACACCTGTAAATGCCTGTCATGTATTGTACAGAATGTGTTTTATAGAGTTGTTTTGTAGAGGACATACATCAAAGCCACACAAGAGTTAAGTAATAAACAGAATAAACATAGGTTTTATCTTGTTGTTTGTTGTTTTTAAAGCTGAACAATGACACGGAGCTGGTGATGAAGAAGAGGAAGAAGAAGGAAGTGAACAACCTGGAAGAGAAGAACCTGAATAACAACAAAGCTCTAAAACAAGGGTAAGACACTCCGTTTTCACTCGAGGTGGACCGGCACCGGTTCTGTTTCATAGCGCCTCCTGCGTCACCTCATCTGGAGCACAAACCCCGTTTCTCCAGCTGTGAATGTCTGACGGGTGACGTCTGGGTCGGGATGACCCACTAACAACAGGCTTCTGCAGTCACCTGCAGAGAGGCGACTGCATAATATTGAAGATTGCAGATGACTGCAGAAGCTTAGAAGTGACTGCAGAAGCTTGCAGACGACTGCAGAAGCTTGCAGGCGACTGCAGATGACTGCAGAAGCTTGCAGACGACTGCAGAAGCTTGCAGGCGACTGCAGGCGACTGCAGAAGCTTGCAGGCGACTGCAGGCGACTGCAGAAGCTTGCAGGCGACTGCAGAAGCTTGCAGGCGACTGCAGAAGCTTGCAGGCGACTGCAGAAGCTTGCAGGCGACTGCAGAAGCTTGCAGGCGACTGCAGAAGCTTGCAGGCGACTGCAGAAGCTTGCAGGCGACTGCAGAAGCTTGCAGGCGACTGCAGACGACTGCAGAAGCTTGCAGGCGACGGCAGACGACTGCAGAAGCTTGCAGGCGACTGCAGAAGCTTGCAGGCGACTGCAGAAGCTTGCAGGCGACTGCAGAAGCTTGCAGGCGACTGCAGAAGCTTGCAGGCGACTGCAGAAGCTTGCAGGCGACTGCAGAAGCTTGCAGGCGACTGCAGAAGCTTGCAGGCGACTGCAGAAGCTTGCAGGCGACTGCAGAAGCTTGCAGGCGACTGCAGAAGCTTGCAGGCGACGGCAGACGACTGCAGAAGCTTGCAGGCGACGGCAGACGACTGCAGAAGCTTGCAGGCGACGGCAGACGACTGCAGAAGCTTGCAGGCGACGGCAGAAGCTTGCAGGCGACTGCAGAAGCTTGCAGGCGACGGCAGAAGCTTGCAGGCGACTGCAGAAGCTTGCAGGCGACGGCAGAAGCTTGCAGGCGACGGCAGAAGCTTGCAGGCGACGGCAGAAGCTTGCAGGCGACGGCAGAAGCTTTCAGGCGACTGCAGAAGCTTTCAGGCGACTGCAGAAGCTTTCAGGCGACTGCAGAAGCTTTCAGGCGACTGCAGAAGCTTTCAGGCGACTGCAGAAGCTTTCAGGCGACTGCAGAAGCTTTCAGGCGACTGCAGAAGCTTTCAGGCGACTGCAGAAGCTTTCAGGCGACTGCAGGCGACTGCAGGCGACTGCAGGCGACTGCAGGCGACTGCAGAAGCTTGCAGGCGACTGCAGAAGCTTGCAGGCGACTGCAGAAGCTTGCAGGCGACTGCAGAAGCTTGCAGGCGGCTGCAGAAGCTTGCAGGCGGCTGCAGAAGCTTGCAGGCGGCTGGAGAAGCTTGCAGGCGGCTGCAGAATCCTGCATGCAACTGTTTCTTGTCACCGACTGCTTGTTGGGAATATTAGCAGAAGATACTTTCCCACAACTTTACCGGTTCCTGGTAGAAACACTTCTCTGCACAACGTAGCCAGAACAGTCCGGAGAATCTCTTCAGAAGCAGCTCTACTATTTAAGACATGCTTTTTAGAAATGGCGATACTTTAAGCTTATCAGGGCACTTCTCTGGAATAGACGGGCTTCTAGTAAACCGTAGGTGCGGCTGAGTGAACCGGCCTGAAGGGTACCGGCCTTCAGCGGCCATGTAGCAGGTACCGGGTACCAGGTGATGCTGCAGGAAGGGATGGAGATATCTGCGGCCTGGAGCCGGGAGGATGGAGGCCACCAGCTCCTTGCTGCCATGTCTCCACGGCTCAGCGCTGCTTTTATAAAGGTGCTGCGACACGTGCATGAATCAAAACGGAGATGACGGTGCGCTGCAGTCACCGGGAGCGTCTCCATGGACGTTAAAAAGAGGAGCTGAGCCAGCGGGACGCTCAACTGGAAACTATCCCTCCAAGAAAATCTCCCCCATAATCGCAGGGACGTACATGTGTGGGTGCGATGTTTGAACGCTGACCTTCTGGACTCCCGGGGATTTGGAGCTGCTGGGAATACGAGTCCTTTCACCGCTCCTTACCCGGCTAATAACCCGCCTCCCTCTGTGACATTCTACTCCTCTGCTTTGTGCAGAGCCGCTCACACATCCATCACCAGGGAGGGATGCTGACTCGGACTCGCTCTCCGCTGCCGTGGCGAGCAGCCCACCTTCGAGAAAAGCAACCAATTATCCACGCTAAAATATGCCGAGCACCCCAACACGCCGCCGCTCTGGAAACAACCTCTAAAAATAGCAGCAGCTATTGTGATCCTGCCGTTATGAAACGGAGGATGTTATATATAAGTGTGTGTGTGAGATCTGTAAAAGCAGAGATTAATACTCCAGGAGCTCCATGCTTCGGTCGTCCTCGTCAGCAACCAGCGACGTCTCGGTAACAATCCCCTCAACGCTTTAATCAGGACGTCTCGGGCCGACTGATGAATTTGTTAAAGTGTCACAAAGGTGGGGGAGTTGCCTGATGTCAGACCTCATAATAGCCGGCCACATCCCGGGTTCACTGCTTAACAAAACTCAAATGGGTTTAGTGTCGCCCACTTATACCTCTTTTCCACCA
This sequence comes from Cololabis saira, assembly GCF_033807715.1. Lineage (NCBI taxonomy): Eukaryota > Metazoa > Chordata > Actinopteri > Beloniformes > Belonidae > Cololabis > Cololabis saira. The sequence continues at coordinate 4,184,403 of NC_084587.1, read as the reverse complement.
AACCGGTTCCAGGGCTGGTTCTGGTTCACAATCAGAATCAGAATCGTCTTTATTTATTTTTTATTTTTTTTAAATTTATTAATGACCACACAGCCAGGCTGGTGTAATTTGTTTCTCTGCATTTAACCCATCTCTAATTAGACTAGAGAGCAGTGGGCTGCCATATAAACGGCCCCCGGGGAGCGGTTGGGGTTGAGGGCCTTGCTCAGGCCTTGATCAGATAAATGATCGCGATAAATAATCGTGATCACAATATTGATCAAAATAATCGTGATTATCATTTTGGCCGTAATCGTGCAGCTGTACATATCTGCTCATGTTTTATTTCTGTAATTCATTCAAGCAGTAATGTAGCACACAGATATGTGCAATAACTGTGTGCAATATTACATAACACTTTTTCTATCCATATTATAGTTTGTTTTTTTGGCACCGCACTTTCTATTTTTATTTTTTACCTTTTACTTTTTATTTTTAATTTTCTTATCTTTTTATCTTTATATGGGTGTTTGGCTTTTTGGGTGTTTGATTTGTAAATGGCAGTGTTGTGTGAGTGAGATGGAGATTTTATTTTCCCAGAGGGAACCTCCCAAAGGGATTAATAAAGTCGTCTGAATCTGAATATGTTTACATGACGGTGCAATAACAAAAAATTAGACTAAACTCATTGAATAATGGTGATATAATCGTGGTCACAATATTGATCAAAATAATCGTGATTATCATTTTGGCCATAAGCAGCCCTACAGCTCTGCTCATGTTTCATTTCTGTAATTCATCCAAGACGTCGTCGACCTTCACTTAGATGAAATCCAACGGCTGAAGCTGTTTTGTTTTCCTTTCAATCTGTATATTTTAGTTTTTTTTTTGCTAATATCCATGTTTCCTCCACCAGAGTGACGGCGCTGAACCGGCCTGAGAAGAAGAAGAGGAAGAAGCTGATGAAGGACTCTCTGTACCTGGCGTCGATGCTCCGCCGCTTCGCCCGGGAGAAGGAGGAGTTGAGGAAACGGACCCCCAACATGGCCGCCGTCGGCCTGGCGGGGGGCGCGGCCAGCAAACCCCACGGCGGCGATTCGGCGAGCCTCCCGTTGGCGCCCGCCGCCGCCCAGCCGCAGGACAACGCAACCGCTAACGACCTCTCGCTGGCAGACCTCACCTCGGACCCCGCCGTGATGTCACTGCTGGGCTCGGCCAATGAGAAGCAGCTCCAGGATCTCCTGGGGGACCTGGACTTCGGCCTGGTGGACAATGACCAGCAGCACGTCATGGTGGCGGCCAGGGAGAACGGCATCCTGGGAGTTGGAGTCCCCGCTCATAAAGCGGCGGCGGGAGGCCCGGGGCCCTCGGGCGGACTCTTCTCCCCGCCGCCGCTGCCCGACAGGCTGCCGGCGCCGCTCATGAAACGCATCGAGGACCTGCGGGCGGTGAGTGAACGCCGTCTCTTATTGGACGCCCTGAACGCCGCCCGGCTCACAAAGTGGCCCCGAATTTTTGTTGTCGTTTTTCCTGTGAAAAGTGAAAACACGGCCTCGAGCCGAACCACGTAGCCGCTAAGTAACCCGGCAGACGGAGACTCTCCGCCTCCTCCTGCTAGTGTTGTTTTTGTCAGCCTGTTTCAACTTTAGTTTTAGGCTCCGTTTAAGCTTGAATTATGGCTCAACGCGGCTACGCGGGAGGCTCTCCGTAGCCTGACGTACACCTCCCAAAAATGTAGCTACGCGTCGAGGTGACGCAGACCGAAAGGGCTGTGATTGGTTTGCTTGGTAGCAACGCATTTCCGGTTCGGGTTCGTGAAGCAGTCGTGAACTTTCAGCGCTCTTTTCTTCGTGTGCGTGATTTTTTTATTTATTTTTTTTGGGGGGGGGGGGGGGGGGGGGGGGGTTTGCACAATAGTTGTCCTTTCACTGTGACCGAAACAAACGGAAGCTAAACAAAGTATCAGCTAGCGCTCTGGGGGGGCGTTTTGCACCGCGGCGAGTGACTGAGAAGTCAGAAGGATTCACGATTGGTGTCACGGCAACGTCGTAGGATCTGCGTTGGTTTAACGCGGAAACATAATTTAGGCTTTCCACGTAGCAAAAACGGTGGTGTTTTCATGCGTTTTGGCCATTCGTTTACACGAAAACGGAGCTCAAAGTCACCAAAAAGGATCATTTCTAATCGTCACATTATGCGACAGAAACGTCATGTGTGTTTACAATTTGTTTGGCCACTGTAGTTACTCGTGTCATTTGTTGATGTTTTTTCCCAGGATTCTGATTGGCTAGCATGACTTTATCTTCTCGTTACACTGCCCCCTGTAGGTTTGGCTGCTCATAGCACCTTAACAGCGTATTTATGCAGGTTCGTGTAAATGAAGAGATTTTGAAAACGATCTGATGTAAATGATGGTATTTTTCAAAACGTAGAGGGGGAAATATCCATTTTTGTAAATACGTAAATATGTGTAAACGTGGCCTTAGTTCTAGACTTTGGGTCGAGCTATCGTTTTAGTTTTTATTAGTTTTAGTCAAGTTCATTCTCCTTTTAGTCGTGTCAAGTTTCAGTCGACTAAAAGTCTGAGCATTTTAGTCTTATTTAAGTCAGAATTGTCCAGGACCATTTTAGTCTGGTTTTAGTCAATGATTGTATTTAGCCAAACCCATTTTACAATTCAAATAAGGTTATCTTATTATTATATTATTGTTACCTTATAGACTCAAGAATACATTCATTCCAGATACAGAAGACTTTAATTTGAGTTTACAATAGGGCTGCAACGATTCGTCGACGTTGTCGACAAAAATCGATAATTAAAATTGTCGACAATGAATTCCATTGTCGACAATTGTCGCCAGACGTGTTTTTCCAACGGAGTGAGGCGTCTCACTTCAATACAATCTCTGCCGAGAGTTGCGCATGCGCAATAGCGTCTCTGCCGAGTGGTAGCGGGTAAACAGAATGACGGCGTCCCGTCCCGTAGCAGCTGCATGTAACAAAACTTTTTTGGAGTTTTGGAGCCTTTTACCCTCGATACGGTAAATAAAAAGATGACTTGCAAGGTTTGCAAAGCCGACCTTGCTTATCACGGGAGCACGTTGGTAATGCACAAGCATTTGAAGAGAAAGTACGTCGGGTCTGGGTGACGAGTTTCAACAAATGATGCACCAGTTCAACCCAGAGAACGTCCTGCCATCCAGAACCGATTTCACCCACTTGATAGAGAAAAAATATGAGACGTTTTATTTTATTTTTTATATAACACATTTGGCTGTTCTTAAAAAAATGAAAAATAATGGACAGAGGTTTATTTATTCATGGATTTATGTCTGACTGATCACTGCCTGTCCTTGGTTTTAAATAGGACATTTTATTAATTTTTTGTATGAACAGGGGCAAAGTTGAATAAAATATATACAGGACTGTCTCAGAAAATTAGAATATTGTGACAAAGTTCTTTATTTTCTGTAATGCAATTAAAACAACAAAAATGTTCATTCTGGATTCATTACAAATCAATTGAAATATTGCAAGCCTTTTATTATTTTAATATTGCTGATTATGGCTTACAGTTTAAGATTAAGATTCCCAGAATATTCTAATTTTTTGAGATAGGATATTTGAGTTTTCTTAAACTGTAAACCATGATCAGCAATATTAAAATAATAAAAGGCTTGCAATATTTCAGTTGATTTGTAATGAATCCAGAATGTATGACATTTTTGCATTACAGAAAATAAAGGACTTTATCACAATATTCTAATTTTCTGAGACAGTCCTGTATTTTTCATTGAAGTACCCATCTTTCTCGTGTTTATTATCATTTGCCACATAATTAAAGCGACATACTAAATTTAAGAAAAAATTACTAATTATCCGATTAGTCGACTAATCGTTTCAATAGTCGGTGACTAGTCGACTATTAAAATAGTCGTTAGTTGCAGCCCTAGTTTACAACACATTTATTTTTCCGCATTTCTCCCCATCTTTTTATTTTTCGACGACACATTCGGTTTCGCTTATGTAGGAAAGTGGATCCAAAGATGGTTCTTCTTCTTCTCCATCCCCAGAGCAGATCCCCGTGTTTCTCTATGTAACTTTGTTTTTAATAACGTGAACCTAGAGCTCTGCGTTAACGGCATCAGCCTCTAACTCTGCAGCTGCATCTTCTGGATTCGATTCCCCGCTGCAGCGACTGGGATTGAGGACTAACGTCACCCAGCAGAACTAAACCAGAGAAACTACTGAAAACATGAACATTAAACCAGAGAAACTACTGAAAACATGGACATTAAACCAGAGAAACTACTGAAAACATGGACATTAAACCAGAGAAACTACTGAAAACATGGACATTAAACCAGAGAAACTACTGAAAACATGGACATTAAACCAGAGAAACTACTGGAAACATGGACATTAAACCAGAGAAACTACTGAAAACATGGACATTAAACCAGAGAAACTACTGGAAACATGGACATTAAACCAGAGAAACTACTGAAAACATGGACATTAAACCAGAGAAACTACTGAAAACATGGACATTAAACCAGGGAAACTACTGAAAACATGGACATTAAACCAGAGAAACTACTGAAAACATGGACATTAAACCAGAGGAACTACTGAAAACATGGACATTAAGGATCTTTGGTAGAACATTTCGTCTCGTTTTGGTCAATGAAGACACATTTTAGTTGAGTTTTTTTATTTTGTAATCTACATTTTTAGTCTCGTTTTTATTTGTCTACGATATTGCATTATATATTTAATTATCGTTATTGTCACATGACCAGCATTTTCGTTGCGTCTCGTCTCGTTTTCCTCAGGTGATAAAGGTTCGTTGACGGCGATATTTAGTCATAATTTTCATTGACGAAAGCAACTTCACCTCCTGCAGAGTTTATTCACTCATCATCCCTCTAGATGATGGAGAGATATAAAGAGAGTAAGTGAGAGACGGAGGTGAAGAGACGAGTGAGGAGGAGAGGATTTGTTTTGAGCTTATTACACACGAGAGGCGTTTGGGAAGTAAAGAAACATTAAATCAGTTCTAGTTTAGTTTTATCTGTTAAGAAAATGAGCTTTGTGATAAAAAAGGAACAAGAACAGGATTTTCTGATGATGTCAACAAGAGCTGGAACACCGATCAGGACTTTTACACAGTGCTTGTACTAGCTAACGTAAATATATGACGCCACTATTGATTACAGGCGCAGATCTGATCAGTTATATTCATCAGAATCCAAACCTGCGTATCTGGTGACTCACCAGCCGCTAGTTTGCTCTGACGTGGCTCTTCTGTCGCTTATCTGGTTTGTGTTTGAGCTTCTGTTTGAGCCGATACTGTACGTGCAGATATGTCGGGACACGTTTGAAATGACTGGCAGAACAAGTGTCTGCAATTCTTATTATTGTCATTTCCAGCTAATTTAAGGGGAAGCATCTCATTCAGAGGAGCCGGTGAAAGTGACGGGGCGGGGCTACTCAGACACACCGGCAGTTTGAACAAGACTAGACACAAAGTGGAGTTTTATAACAACCAAATCCTCAGTTTTGGCTCGATGCATTGTGAGAGATCTTTAAATACTAGTTGAAACAGCGCAGAGGAGCGCGAGGTTGAGTCGCTCTACGACTCTGTCCAAGATTTACCCTCGTCCGGTCCCTGGAGTCGCTCTGCTACAGTACTTTTACTGAGTCTCCGAGGCCACAGTTACTCTTTTATTCATTTATTTATTCGTTTTGGAAGATTTCTGTGGCACTAGTGGCCTTTTAAAAGATCGGATATATGAGTCAGAGCGAGCAGGAACTCAGATGTTCTCAGGTCGGTTTCATCCCTCGTGGATACCGTATTTTGTGAACCATTAGGTCTATTTTCGTGCATAGGTCGCATGATAAAACATATAAAGTGAAACAAAACAGTCTGGTAACTTTATTCAACTCGTTCACAATAACTCTGAATATCGTTCAGTTGTAACTAAAACAGAAAAATAAACTCATTTTAAATCATTTGTCTTCCACAAAACCACCAATAAAAAGTGGAGGAGGTAAGAGTCCTGTTCTCTGATTGGTTCATTGTTGCCAGCGATAGCGACACCTGAAGCTAGTGTGAGGTTGGAACAATGTTGCATTCCACACTTTTGATTATAACTGGATTATGATGTAGATTTTAAAACTGGGTTTACGCTAAAAATTTGATGTTGACGTCTAATTACAGTAAGGTAACGTGGACTAGATGTTGGATGATGGTTGCTTGCAGCTACAGAATTAGTTATCTAACGTTGTCTGACATTGCAACCCGTATCCAACCAAGGACCGACCTTAAACATGTCTGAATGGTCCGAGCATCAATCAAGCAGAGCGGCTTCTCCGCTATTTTCGAGTTCAGTGTTCCACATAAAACTGGTTCCAGGTCAGTAACAACATTCATACATAAGGTGCTCCAGAGTATAGGGGCCACTGCTGATCTTTGAGAAAATTAAGGGGTTTAAGTACCATATAGTGCAAAAAATACGGTATTTAAATTGGACATGTTTGCATCTTCTGATGGACGGGCTCCTTTCAGCCTTGGCAGCATTCATTTCAGACGAAAAGAGGATCTTTGGGCAGATTTGATAAGAACGACTGTAAAAAAAAAAAACAGCAACTGGCATCACAGGTTGAGATAAGCTTAGCTGTGACTGACGTAAAGGAGGCGTGTTCACTCCTGCAACAGAAGAGGCTTCAAAAGCACCTCAGAAGACATACAGGACTGTCTCAGAAAAATTGTAATATTGTGATTTCCTGTAATGCAATTACAAAAACAAAAATGTCATACATTCTGGATTCATTACAAATCGACTGATAATCAACTAATAATAAAAGGCTTGCAATATTTCAGTTGATTTGTAATGAATCTAGAATGTCATTTTTGTTTTTTTTAATTGCATTACAGAAAATAAAGAACTGTATCACAATATTCTAATTTCCTGAGACAGTCCTGTAATCATGGAGGGTTAGTCCAGTTCTTCTTATACAAGCTACATACACATTGAAAGACAAAAACAAAACATCAACATGGTTTTATTATTTATTTCATTCATTAAAAGAAAACCAAACCGTTCAATATAATTACAACAAATCTCTTTCTTGAGAAATCAAATTTCAATTAATGTAATAATAAAAAAAAAAAAAAACAAATTGCAAATTACGCAATTTAAAAAAGAACACTTTCCAATAAAGGTAATTTAATAAAAAAAAGAACAAATACCAAAACTACAACAAAGTTATAAAATAACACAAAATAGCTGTTGTCAAACACAAATAGTCGTATTCTTTTTTGATTCAAAGAAAAAAATATAATGGTGCTAAAAAGAGAGAAAACCTAAAAGAATAATAAAAGCCAGTTTGATGAAGAAATATCGGGATAATTAAGTTAGGTGGGTTTTCTCTCTTTTTAGCATCATTATATATATTTTTTTTGAATCAAAAAAGAATACGACTATTTGTGTTTGACGACAGCTATTTTGTGTTATTTTATAACTTTGTTGTAGTTTTGCTTTTGTTTTTTGTTCTTTTTTTTTTATCAAATCACGTTTATTGGAAAGTGTTTTTTTTATTGCATAATTTGCAATTTGTTTTTTTAAATTATCCCGATATTTCTTCATCAAACAGGCTTTTATTATTCTTTTAAATGTAATGTTTGATTTGCATTCTTTGGCTTCTGTATCCAGATTGTTCCATAAACTGATACCTTTTACAAAAACACAACGTTCCATTAATTTTGTCCTGAATTTATTTTTATTTTTTTTAAAGATCTCTGTTCCTTTTAAGTTATACTTATTTTCTTGTTTTTCAAATTTTTTCTGTATATTTATTGGCAAAATGTTCTTTTGAGCTTTCCACATAATTTGCAGAATTCTGTGATCCACGAATTCAAGAAATTTCAACAGTTTTAACTGAAGCAATAATGGATTTGAAGGATGACTATATTATTTTCTACTAATTATTCCTATTGTTTTTTTTTTTTTTGTAAAAAAGCCATGTTTACCGTCTCGCCTCAAAAATCTAAAAACAGTATTGCTCTTCTTTTATTGTGAAAGTCCACCATCAGAAAACCTTACATTTCTAGACCTCAAACCGCCAAAATAAGAGACCAACATGATTTTCAGTGACTCCAAACCAAACTGATGCATGTCAGGAATATTTCTGAGCGTCTGATCTGCTGATACGTTTGTGTCTGAAGTCATTATGCAAATGATTTCATCCCCCTGCACGAAACCAGCTCTGCTCTGCAGGTTTCAGTCGCAGGTTTTTCCCTCCACCCCTCGCTCAGATCCCCCGTGGAACGTGTCAGAAAAACGCCAGCCTGGCGGATAATTTGGCACACCTTGGAAGGAAGAGACGAGCCGCTCGGTGCACTCCTTTCTCAACCAATCAGAGCAGAGCGCCGCCGTTTGAGGGGCCTTAAAGAGACGGCAGCTGAAATGGAGCAGAGAACCAGGGCGATTATATCTGTCTGTTTTCTTGTGATTGAGGCGTGTAAATCTATTTTATTTGCTGTCCACGGGTACTTTGATTTGATTTTTATTTGTCTCAAACATGCACAAGCATAAAACAAACGGTAAATATAATAATATTTTTTTTAAATAGCACATTATGATGAAGTGCAAGTTCGAGAAGGAGCTGAAGGAAGCAAAGCTTATCAAGTTCAGCCCCCCCTTATATTGTCATATAGTATATAATACAATTATATATAAAGTACAATTACATATACGTGTGTGATTCTGATTCTTAAGATTCAGAATCGATTATCAGGATTTGGTTCAATTCATGTCGATACCGATTAGTGTTATTAAAACAGTTTTTTCAGCTGTTGCATGAATTATATGACTGTAGTTCTGCAACATATGAATACTAGTATTGAGATTCAACAGCAAGTATTGGCAGCTAAAGAATTTGGTTTTTAGCATTTTACGCAAATGTAACGCCAAGACAGTATATAAAGTAATGAAATATAGACAATTTATGCAATTATAACTGAAAACTTTAATGTTTTCATACCTTTAAACATATTTAAAGGCAAAAATATGGCACTAGTTATTTTCCTGTCCAACAAAACATTCCTTTTTTGGGCAGAAACAAAAAAATACCAAAAGTTGTAATATAATGATGGGAGGAAAAAAATCGATCTTTAGACAGATGAATCGATTTTTAGGAATTAATATGAGAATCTATTTTAAAATCGGAGAATCGGAAATTGTTTTTTTTATTCAACACAGGCCTAATACATACATAGACATACACACATCCATTTACACACACATATATTCACTCATACATACATACATACAAATTTCAAATTTCCATAGAAATATTCATTATCCATAAATCAATGCAATCTAAAAAATTCAGAACTTTGAAGGCTTTATTTATCGGATGCAGACTGATATGATGCGTCTGCGTTAGACCTCCCACATCGGCTCTGGTTGCATTAAAAGGATGAATAATGTGTCAAAGGTGTTTTTAACTAGCGATGCTTATGTGAGTTTTCTTCTTTTCTGCTCAGCATCAGTGTTTTGTGGAGCTGCGTGCTGACTGAACCTTTTCCCCCGCAGGCCTCGCGGCAGTTTGATCAGGAGGGCAGGAAGAAATTTTTCACCCTGGACATGAATAACATTCTCCTGGAGTGAGTAGGACAGCTTTTAAATCACCGCCGGCCGCCTCCCAGCCCTTCTCCTCCTCCTCCTCCTCCTCTTATCAGCCTCCCTCACTCATCTCCAGCAGATTTCCCCAGCTACTCCTCCCGCCGCCTCTAAGTGTTTTGTTTTCTCTCTGTCGCTCATTGTCTGCGGTAATGACATATTACTCGTTTCCATTCACCCCGGCTCTCATTCCCCTGCCCCCCCCCCCCACTCCGTCTCTCGTTCTTTATTGTGCCCCCTCCCGTCGTCTCTCTCTAACCGCCTGGACTCTCCTCCAGCATCGAGCTGCAGGTGCAGGAGCAGCCCCCGGACGTTCGCTCGGCCGTCTACTGCCACATGGAGGCGTTTGTGCCGTGCAACAAGGAGGCCCTGCTCAAGCGGCTGAAGAAGCTCAGCATCAACATCCAGGTGAGCCGCCAAACCCTCTCATTACACCCATCCACACTCAGTGTGTTTACATGGGAAGTTTAATTCCTTTAATTCAGAATTAAAATTAAATCTGATTTAAAATGAGTAAAATTTACTAGTGATGCACCGATTGTTCGGTAACCGAAATTGTTCGGCCGAAAATGGCAAAAAAAAACTTTCGGTGTTCGGTGGAATAAGTGGGGAAAAAAACCGAACAATTAATAACGGCGTTGTAATATAAGGAAATAGACTGGCCGCTCCGTAACTGTTGCGCACCACATAAAGCGTTGGCCAACCAAAAACTAACCACATAAGAATTTTACCTAACATTCACCAGCAGGTGGAACCAAATCAACATAAATCAATCTATTACAGGTGCGTTTAGATGACGAAATCAAACGTGGAAGAGCGTGGAGTGAAGTGGTGCAAACATGTCAGCAGTGTGGAAGTATTTTAGAGTGGCAAAGAATAATACAAGAATGGCTGTTTGCACTGAATGTTCTGCTCAAATATCTAGAGGGGGCACATCTGCAAAGTCTTTCAGCTACAAGTTTGATTTATCATTTGAAATGATAAAAAACCCTGAGTGCTTTAATGCATTTTTATTGTTTTAAGGCCTATGTTACAATGTTCAGTCAGTTAAGCCTAACGTAAACTCAAAGATGGCCAAAAAATGTATTTTGCTAATTTATTTATTTTAAGTTATTGTTCTTTGCTGGTATAATGTCTGCTGGAATATTTAAGAAATGCTGGGAAATTAAAAAATGTTCAGTTTTTTATGTTAAACAAATGTTTTCTACCTTGTAATTTTGTAAAAGATTTTTTTCTTTTAAAAGATTTATGCAATGGTGAAAAAATTGGCAAAATAAATGAAAAACTGCGAAGAACCATGTTCGGTATTGTTCGGTATTCGGCCAAGTGTTTATTATTATTTTCGGTTTCGGCCACAAATTTTCATTTCGGTGCATCACTAAAAATTACCACGTAAACACCTAATTCCGAACGAAAATAGCCATTCCGAATTAAACTGAATTCCGAAGTGGCTGGTTTATTCTGATTTTTAAATCCGAATAGAATAATTCCGCGATCATGTAAACACTGACTGCGTTTACATGCATCAATAACCCTTTTAAAACCCAAATATTGGCAATAACCCGAATTTGCACAGCCATGTAAACACCAATAACCCCTTTTGAATAACCCGAATTTGCTCATATTCAGGTTTGTAAAAACCCGAATGTGACGATGATGGTTACTCCTTTTAAAACCCGAATATTGGGTCATGTAAACGCCAAACGGAATATCCCCATCAAACGGAACAGGAATTTGTTTTCTGCATGTTCTGTTCACAAGGAATCCTGGTCTTTTGAGTCCAGGAAGTTCTTATAAACACAGAGAAACACAAGACCAGGAGGAGACTAATCACTTCATAAATGTAATGAAGGATATGAACATTTCTGCATTTGTAGACGGTAGAAAGTACCGGGATAGCCAGATTTACAAGAAGGTGAGCGAAAAGTTGCACGAAGCAGGATTTGTTTTGGATTTGGATACAGGAAGAAGGAGCGGAAATGACGGTAATTGCGTCATGACGTTTTCCACGCATCGCTGGTTTGATCCAGATATCCCGAATGATTAATTACCATGTAAAGGGAATATTCCAAATGTTTCAGTAACCAGAATATTAGCAATAACCCGAATTTTGACTGCATGGAAACGTAGTCACTCATTCCACTTTAAATGAATTCCGGTCTTTCTTTCTGCTCGTTCCCTCGCCCGTCTGTCTCCATGATCTTATATTCCACTGGGCTGGTTTTCCAAACAAAGTTTCAAGATGGCAGCGGCAGTAAACGCTGGTCAAGAGCAGAGACCATTTATTTAATAAATAGCTTGGAAGATCTGGAAATAATTAAAAGAACAGATGGCAGGAAACATAAAAAGGGTGAGCTTTTCCAAGTTGTAGCGGCTAAGTTTGTTTTACTTCCGGTAGATGTAACTTCCGGTCCCCCTCCTATCCAATCAGAACCTTCCCAACCCCCAGACCTTGGGAAGAAAAATTGGAGAAAGACCAGCAAACGTGTTTTCCATGTAAACCTTAATTCGGAATTACTATTTCCATGTAAACTCAAAGGAAAATAGTTTAATTCTAAATTATTTAATTCAGAATAATTAATTCCGAATTAGAAAACATCATGTAACCGTGGCCAGTGTGATGTGGAAACATCCTCCGGCATGAAGCTGGGGTACGAGTCCCCGGGTATAAAGACTTATATAAAGCTTGAGCGTTTTAAAAGCTGTTTTCATCAAAGCCGGAGAAAGGTTGAATCTCTGCAGTTCCACCATCACGTATCTATCAGCCACCGTGTGAGGAGTCAGATACGCTGCACACCGTAAATATAATCCCTGAGCCGTCAACACGAGCAGAATCACCACAAACAGAAATACAACAGACGGCTGATGTTGCAGTGTTTCTGTGGGTCGTTGGATTCACACTCTCTGTCGGTTTTGGTCAATCAGACAGTTGTAACCGAGCTGGGTTTCTGCCCCGAGGCGTGATCAGGCTGGAAACTACACGGAGAGAGCTGTGGGCGAGTTTTATTCATTTATCTATTTATTTATTTAAAAGGAAATAAATGAGTGAGGAAAATGCAACACGTTGTACATTTGATCACATATTAACTTCCTCTTCCTCTACTAAATTTAACTCCTCCTCACATCTTGTCTTGCAGCTAAATGTATTTTTTTTTTTACACATTTAATAATTTTCTTCTTCTTCTTACTTTAAAGGTAAGGTAAGTTTCTGGGTGAAATGGTGTCGGTTAGTTCCCCGACTGTGATTGGCTGGAGCCACGATGCTGTGGTTTTGGGAGCAGGCTACCACGATGCCGCGTTGTTGTTGTTTTAAAAAGAAGTGTAATTTTTAAGAAATGTGTTCTACAGCGTAGAAAGGCGCACAAACACGTTCTGCTGAAATTAACTTTCCTTTTAACCCAGTTGGTCCGTTACCAGCGTCGCTCCTGCCGTCGGGTGCAAAAACATTTTAGCAGTGGTTGAGAACAAAATCACAGCCAGTCACAGATGTCTCCGCCCCTTTTTGGGTGAAAACCACCGTTGGTAGAATAAACATCGGAGATGTTTGCTGATGTAACGGTGCTTAAATAAGATCACGACCACCGAATCCTCTCACCTGCCAGGTAGACGATCGGATAATATCGATGTTAGCTTCATGTTAAACTTCAGATATCGTCCGTCTGTTCGGGGGGCGGGCGGAGCCCAAAAGAGGGCGTGTCTTTGAGGTTTTCATCATGATGCAGAAACGTACAGCTTAAATAATTACAGGTAAAATCAGCAAAGCAGTCTTCAGGTTCAGGTTCAGGTTACTTTATTGATACCCAAGGGTAAACTGGTTTTGCAGTCGAGAGTTAAACAAGCAGCAGAAAACAGACAATCAGTTCAGGAACAAGACATTTAAGAAGAACACATACACATAAAACAAGAGACAGCTTCGGCTCGACAGAAAGTGCTGCAGTTCATGAAATAAATATAAGAAATAAAAGACATGAGGCTAAAAAAGAATTAAAACACCAAGAGCAAAATTTCCTCCAAGCTAGGAATGGATAAGAGCAATAAGATAAAAACATTGTAAAATACATCGTGCTCCGAAAAGTGACTTGTGCAACTTTTGTGCAAACTACAGCTTGTTCACCAGTGTTACTGCAGCTAGAACAAAGCTGTTTTTATAACGTTTTGTTTTACAAAATGGGACTGACAACCTCCGTCCAGAGGGGAGAAACTGAAATTCACTGTGCAAAGGGTGTAAACTATCATTTAAAATGGTCGTGGCCATCCTCTTCTTCCTCAGTTTGGACAGTCTTGATGGTGGGTCTCGAGCTTCACGTCCTCGGAAAAGTGTCATCGAGTTTGTTGGTTGGTTTTAAAATAAACAACATTAAATGTTAGAAAAGCTTGATTTTTTTTTTTTTTTTTTTGAGGTTCGTCATCAGGATCAAGACTTCTCGAGTATTTTATTGTTGCATTTCTTTAATAATGATATTGTTTTTTTTTTTTTATCTTTTAATAATAATAATAATAATAATAAATGTTATTTATAATGCACTTTACATTACTGAAAAATCTCAAAGTGCTAGAGTTTGATCATTAAAAGGAAACATTAAAATTCAAAGGAAACGGAAATAATAAAATCAAGATCTTTTTGTTACTTATCTGGCAACAAATCTGACTCAGAGTTTGATCCATTTGTGGGTTTTCTGTCTAACATGTCGGTTCTGACTCTGAAACGGATCCTTCTGCTTCTGTGCAGCTTTTATTTTGTACTTTCTAATTTTGCAGCTTCTTAATCTGCAGCCCGTTTGACGCTTCTGTTGCTGGTGAGCAGCAACTGGCACCCGAACCGGGCTCCAGAACTGGGCTCCAAGATGTCTTTGGTCACGCCTCATTAAAGCAGCTCTGTTAGCAGCATGAATCTAAATCCTTCTCCTCTTTTCTTCCTCTCCTCCTCCCTCTCGTCTCGCTGCAGGACGACCGGCTGCGGGCGCCGCTGCTGAAGCTGAAGCTGGCCGTGTGCAGCGTGATGCCGGAGCAGATCACACGATACGACATGGCCAAGGCTGCAAAGTGAGGAAACCCTCTTTACTTCAGACACTATTTCTGTTTCTCTACATCTGAAAGTGTTTGAACTAAAACTATCAGTTTACATAAGAATCCTGGTTCTCGTCTTCTAAGATTATTGAAATTTAGAGAAATTTAGAGAAAACCTAGTTACATCAGTTTGGTGAGCTCTCCCAGCTTTACCGGCGGGGAACTCGGGTCTTACGATGTTCAGGACGAGTTTGATAATAAGATTTCACTCGCAGAGGTTTGTGTTTCATGAGAGCCATAAACCCCCCCATCCCATAACCTCTGAATCCTGGACGGGAAGAAAAACCCTCAAATCCATCTCCGGCTCCGCCCACACAGCTTTAACCAGAATATGCGTGTTTCTTCTTCTAGTTATTGTTTTATTTGTGCAAAT
Organism: Cololabis saira; assembly: GCF_033807715.1. Classification (NCBI taxonomy): domain Eukaryota; kingdom Metazoa; phylum Chordata; class Actinopteri; order Beloniformes; family Belonidae; genus Cololabis; species Cololabis saira. Next base: position 4,169,295 of record NC_084587.1, on the reverse strand, counting down.
CTAGTGTAATACTTGTTGTGATACTAGCAGTTGTTGCAATGTAGCGTAATAGCGTTACGTTTATTGATAAACTCATTTTTAGTCACGTTTATCTTTGATTTTTTCCTCAAAAACCCAAACTTCTCCAGTCGGAAAGAGACTTTTATCTTTTATTTTTTCATTTATTTTATTATTTTTTATTTTTATGTTAATTCAAACTTAGAACTAAAACTGAACTCTGCTAGAAATATAAAAAAAACAATGACCTGTTTTTGATCAAATCAAAGATGGTATAGCATAGTTTAGTATAGCTCTGCTAAATAAATTATAGATGCATTATTAATTTCATAATCCACTAGGTTTGTTGTGAAGCACTTTGGGATCATTGTGTTAAGTTATGTTATTGTTTTGTATTAAAAAATTATTGTATTGTATTGATTTTTTTGGGGTTTTTTTTTACCATGTACTTTGACTGCCACAGATGCAAAAAGAATTTCCAAAAGGACAATAAATTGTAACGAACTAACTAAAGATAACATTTTAACGCTGAAGTGTCTTTAACTCTAGTTTTGGATCTGGCCGTCACCGCGAGTATTTATCTGGCGGCGCCGGCGTCTCCAGATCTGTCTTTGTTAGTCCTTCGTTAGTCGCATTCGGCCATCGGTGGCGATCCTGGCCCAGTCCGAGTCAAACCGGGCCCAACGGAACCGCGATCACCTGGTTTCAGGGGCGTCCCCTTCCCTTCCACTCTGCTCTGCTGCAAATGAGAGCCGGGTTCATGTCGGCGCTCAGCCGAACCTGGATGTCCCGGTCGGCGGTTTCAGGGAGCTTCAGTTCAGAGAAACAAGACTTTTATTGGTGTTTGAAAGTCACTTTAAAACTTTTAAAATGCTTTCAAAGGAAAATAAATCAGCCAAACTCTGATGAGTCTGACCTAATGCCACTGCGTTTGTTAACAGGCAGCAGTCGGAAGAAGGCGATAAGAACGGCTCGGAGGAGGAGGACGAGGAGAAACCCGGGAAAAGAGTGATGGGTCCTCGGAAGAAGTTCGTCTGGGACGACAAGCTCCGGTAACGATGCCGGAGTCGTCCGGTCCGGTTCAGACCGCCGTCTAGACCCGTGATTCTCAACCGGGGGTCCGGGGACCCCTAGTGGTCCCTGGTGTAACCGCAAGGGGTCCGGGGGTCCAGGATAATCAAATATATATTTAAAAAATAGATCCTCTGACATTTATAGAAATAGATAATTATTTTACTCAAATGTGACCGAGACCTTTATCTACCTAAACTACAGAGGATCACATGACCTTTTCCTCTTTACAAGTGTAATTTGTTGTATTTTAATAAGAAATCTTGCACTGCACGACACTTTTAAAATAAACATAACATGATCTCTGCATCCTTTTCAAATTAAGAGCCTGCTAGTTTCAGTGGGAATATACAACCTTCATTTATTTAAAATGCTTTTATTATGAAAACGCTCATTAACTTGCAAAGTTCAAGATAGCGTTCAAAATTGCAATAATGTTAAAAAAAACTAAACAAAAAAGAACACGATAAGCACAGAAACACAAACAAGAAGAAGGAAAAGAAAAAAGACGTCAAAAAAAGACTTTACAAAGAAGAATATATCATGTTTGGATTTACAGCAGCGTCTGTTTTTCAATGTAGAGAGATTCTCTCAAACCCAGACATTGACCACAAATTTGCAGGGGATCTAGGACCCCAAAAAGGTGGAGAATTACTGGTCTAAGAAATACAAACCCCAGTGAAAATAACAACCAGTTCCACTAAAGTTGTTTAGTTCCTCATCTGAACCGGACCAGACCTCCACGTCCATGTTCCTCTTCAAGTCCTGAATCACTTTATTAAAACCCTGTTGTCGTGTGTCGGCAGGAACCTGCTGTGCTGCCTCGTCCGGGTGAAGCTCAGCTGCTACGAGATGGAGAAGCAGGTCTCTCTGTCGGTGGAGGATTACCTAAAGGCCTTCCTGGACAACGAGGTCAAACCGCTGTGGCCCAAAGGCTGGATGCAGACCAGGTGAGTGTGTTTGGTGTTAGCGGCAATACCACTGATGACCACACGGGGGCGCTTATACGGCACGTCTCGGGATTCCACTTTGCAATTAAGCAATTATGGCGCTTTTAAACTAGTACCTACTCAGCCCGACTCAACTCGCCCTCGTTTCTTTCAACACCCAGATCAGAAGTAGGAGGTTGGAGAAGCTGCTGTGACGTATTTGATTGTGTATCTAAACGAAGAAGACAACAACACTAAAGATGTAGAACCTGGAGGAGATGATAGATGTGCTGCTGGGTCTGTGGCTTGTGTTCCATATCAAGTTAAAAAATGAGAGAGAGAAAAGCTTCAAGCGGTGATGATTTAAAAAAAAAAAATTTTGTTCATCTGGGTGCTGCTGAAAAGTCAGCTGGAGCCGTGAGCAGCTATGAAGTAGGGCTGCAACGATTCTTCGACGTTGTCGACAAAAATCGACAATCAAAATTGTCGACAATAAATTCCATTGTCGACAAATGTCGCCAGACGTGTTTCTCCAACGGAGTGAGGCGTCTCACTTCAATACAATCTCTGCCGAGAGTCGCGCATGCGCGCTAGCGTCTCTGCCGAGCGGTAGCGGGTAACAATAATGACGGCGTCCCGTCCTGTGGTAGAGCCGCTGCATGTAACAAAACTTCTAAAGTTTTGGAGCCTTTTAGCCTCGATACGGTAAATAAAAAGATTACTTGTAAGGTTTGCAAAGCAGACCTTGCTTATCACGGGAGCACGTTGGTGATGCACAAGCATTTGAAGAGAAAGCACGTTGGGTCTGGGTGACGAGTTTCAACAACACCAGTTCAACCCAGATCATGTCCTGCCATCCAGAACCGATTTTACCCACTTGATACAGAAAAAATATGAGACGTTTTATTTTATTTTTTATATAACACATTTGCCTGTTCTTAAAAAATGAAAAATAATGGATAGATGTTTATTTATTCATGGATTTATGTCTGACTGATCACTGTCCTTGGTTTTAAATTTTCTTAACTTTTTGTATGAACAGTGGCAAAGTTGAATAACATATCTACAGGACTGTCTCAGAAAATTAGAATATTGTGTTCTTTATTTCTTTATGTTCTGTAAAGCAATTAAAAAAACAAAAATGTCATACATTCTGGATTCATTACAAATCAACTGAAATATTGCAAGTCTTTTATTTTAATATTGCTGATTATGGCTTACAGTTTAAGATTAAGATTCCCAGAATATTCAAATTTTTTGAGATAGGATATTTGAGTTTTCTTAAGCTGTAAGCCATGATCAGCAATATTAAAATAATAAAAGGCTTGCAATATTTCAGTTGATTTGTAATGAATCCAGGATGTATGACATTTTTGCATTACAGAAAATAAAGGACTTTATCACAATATTCTAATTTTCTGAGACAGTCCTGTATTTTTCATTGAAGTACCATCTTTCTCGTGTTTATTATCATTTGCCACATAATTAAAGCGACATACTAAATTTAAGAAAAAATTACTAATTATCCGATTAGTCGACTAATCGTTTCAATAGTCGGTGACTAGTCGACTATTAAAATAGTCGTTAGTTGCAGCCCTACTATGAAGTGACAGAGTTCCTGGTAGATCTGGTCGTTCCTTATCGCCCGTCTAGATCTTTTTAATTCTCTCCTCAGCACCAGGTTTATGAACATCTGCACCTCAGAGTTGGATCACCAACTTCTGCTGCCGTTACTGCTGGAATAAAATGAACAAGAATCTCCGTCAGAGTTTCTTTCTCTGATGTCACATCCTGACTCAGACGTCTGACTCCAACCCCCCGACCAATCGGTGGCCTGTAGTGTGATGACATCACAGCCCGACTCAGCCGCTTAGAACCTCGGCAGAATAGTTACAGGAAAGTATCTACTCGGCACTTTAGACCCCTAGTGGGAAAGAACCAAGGCGAGTCGGGCTGAGTAGGTACTGGTGGAAAAGCGCCATTAGTTGTCTTATCACACAGCCGTTGTGGAAGGGGGTCCTGACATGATCTGCTGAGGCCACTTGAGCAGTTTCCTCTGTCCCTGTAAGATCCTTGTTTTTGTATTTTATGTCGTACAAACAAACATAAACATAAAAGCAACTCTTAAATGGAGCAGCAGTTGGTCAGACGTGTTTAAAAGGCTGATTAGGCGTCTGCCAAAAAGTCGATTCACATAAGAATCGCAATTTACTACAATAATAAAAAATAAAACAAATCTGTTGCTGCCAATTCTGGACCGTACTCGTGCGCTGAAAACACCTAAATAAAAGGGGTAAAGACACTTAAATGTCTCCATTTATCGTTCTCTCTTGCAAAGCAGAGTGGGGAAGATCCTTTGTAACCTATAGATCTAAGAAGAAGTCCTTATGAATCAAACTGTTTGAATTGAATCGTGAGATGGTAAAGTATTCCCACCCCTAGTGCTGATGGGAAAATGTAATAAGTTCCTGGATTACAGCATTAAAACTAACACTTTAAACGGCAGACTTGGGTGCTAATCAGCACTTAGCGGCAGTAATGAGGTGGAGGTTCGGCCGCGAAGCGACACCTTCACAAGGCAAGACCTGACAGCTTTAGAAATAAACATTAGATGGTAAAATGTCGGAGCTGCAGGCAAAACAGTTTATATAATCAACCCTTTCTGACGATTAGCAAGTAGTTTACTGCAAAAGTTCATGTTTCTGCCACTTTACTGCATCACAGCATTTCATTTAAATAGATATGATATATAATGAGTTCTATCTTTATTACATTCTGAACTGAATTAAATCAAACTTGACTCCATGATCAGTTTAATCTCTCGGTCGTCTGGTTTTAACGTGTTTTTCAGGATTTTATTCAAGGAGAGTCTCGTCGTTCACAATCACCTCACTGGAAACCTGTAAGTGTGCACAGCATCCCGCCTCCTATCGCCATGGTTACAGAGATTAGTCTCCGAGCCTCTCGGCCCGACCGCCGCGGGACGTCTTCACTGAACACTGCTCTTGTTTTGTTTTTCCTTTCAGAGTCAAGAGGCGAGTTCTTCCTGGACCAAAGGCCAAAGCCAAGGTGAGTCACGGCTCTGCTGAGACACGAGACGTGACGATGACGAGCGTTTCTGCCGAGTCACGTCACCGGTTTACGGGCTAAAAATAGATCTGCGCTCGAACGCACCAGGAAACATCCAGGTCCCGGCCCGGACCGTCAGGCGCTCCCGCTCCAGCTTATGTGGTTTTTCTAGTGTGTAAGAATATGATCTTAGGATCAGGTGAATACAACATGAAGCAAAAGAAGATAAAAATGCATGTGGACAGTACTGAGTAGCAGCTAAGTGCTGCTGATCATCAGCAGAGGTTTTACCTGCGTTAACACAATACCAAGAGGGAAAGACATAAGCACTGATCCCACAGAGACAAATGAAGGAGGGGTTAGTTTATTTGGGACCTGTGTCTAGGGGTGGGTATTGGGAAGGACCTCACGATACGATACGCATCATGATACTTGAGCTACGATACGATACACATTGCGATATCCCGATTATGCGATATCCCGATTATTATATTCTACATAGTTCACCGAAAAATTTAAAAATGCATTACACATCTTAAAATCCAAGTTGTATATATGTACATCACATGATAGTGATGGATCTTAAAATCCGAGTTGCACGTTCATCAGATTATAGTGACAATTCATGGGACAAACTGAGTCAAAACAATGTTTTATTATAACTTTACAAGCTAAAGTTACAACATATTTGTATATGTTTTTCATATTATTTACATCATATGAAATTAACATTAAATTTAGTATGAGGTTGCTTTAATTATGTGGCAAATGATAATAAACACAAGAAAGATGGTAATAAAACCGAGGACAGGCACAGTGATCAGTCAGTATAGATATAAATCCATAAATAAATAAACCTCTGTCCATTATTTTTAATTTTTTAAGGACAGGCAATTGTGTTATATAAAAAAATAAATTATAAAATGAAATAAAACGTGAAATAAAACCTGAGCTCAGTGCAGGGCCCTCCCAGGGTTGGTAGAGAGTGGCAATGCCCAGGACTGTCACTTAGGTAGGAGCACTGGGTGATATAATGGGAAAAAAATCTGGGATAAAAAAAAAAAAAAAAGATATTCAAATTTTGAATATCGATATTGAATCGGCTGGAAAAGTATCGCGATATATTGCCATATCGATATTTTTGCCCACCCCTACCTGTGTCTATTAATTGTGTGTCTCCATTCAAGTAGTATTATTAATGACAGTAGGAGTAGTCATAGTGGTGGTGGTAATAGTAGTAGTATTGGTAGTAGTAATAGTAAAAGACCTACGAGGCATTTTGTAAAGAAAGTCACATGCGCTGTTTGTTATAGTCTCTGAAGGTTAACTTTATTCTCAAAATTTTGACTTTTTTCTCGTCATTTCGACTTTTTCCTCGACATTTCGACTTTTTTCTCGAAGTGCATAATGAAAAAAAAAATCTTCCTCTGAAATATTATTTTTATTTTTCTCCTGCCTGGCCCTAATATTCTTCCGTACAAGTCTCATCCCGGCCAAAGAAAAAAAAAAAATGCGATTTATAGTCTGGAAAATACGGTATTTTGCTAAACCCGGAGGATAAATGGGGATCTTATTTGAAATTTTAAGCAATGATCCGAATGGCTGTATGGAAATCTGTATAAAATGTTTTCATGATTGTCTGATTTTTTTTTTTTTTTTTTTTTTTAACATGTCTTTATTAGATTTTTCACATAATACACAACAATACAACATTGAACAGTCATTCGAATTTCAAACAATCGAATATTTGGCAAGGACATTAAAAAGAAAAGAAGCACATTAACAAAATGAAAACACAATTTTCCACCCCTGGTGGACAATAAAGATGTATTCTATTCTATTCTAAACAACCTCGTAACAGAAATCATAATAATACGGAAAAGTATTAGGGCCAGGAAGGAGAAAAATAAAAATGATATTTTAGAGGATTTTTTTTTCATTATGCACTTCGAGAAAAAAGTCGAAATGTATTTCAACTTTATTCACAAAATTTCGACTTTATTCTTGAAATTGTATTTCAACATTCATTTCGACTTTTTTCTCAAGTGCACAAAAATCTTAAATAACTATAACAAACTAAACAGAAGAAATTAATAAATAAAATAAAAATAAGAGGCATAATTAAAATGTAAGTATTTATATAAAGTATAAATCTCCACGATGCCTCTTCAGGTCACCTCACTGGTCACTCACTATATTCATGCTTCCAAGGCCTCATCAATATCACCATTTTTAAGATATGATCGTGTTATTTAGATAAAAACGAGACGATGTTGGTCCATAAGCCTCAGCGTTGTGTCTTCTGTCCCCAGGACGGTCTCTGGATCCACAAGCCTCTGCTCACCCTGACCTCGGCGCCCCCCCTGCTCGGCGCCGGCCCGGCCCAGCGGCCGCTGACCTCGTCCTCGGAGCCCATCTGCCTGTCGGACTCTCTGGACGAGGACCTGACGGCGCCGACGCTGGACTCCATCAGCCACGCGCTGACGCTGCTGGGCCACGGCTCCAAGGGGCTGGGCCTGGCCGACAGCCCGCTGTCGCCGCCCCCGCTGCAGATGCCCACGTCCTCCCCGCCCCCCGTCGCCCCCCACTACCCCTCCGCGTCTCCGCTGTCCTCGCCGCCGCCGCCGGCCGTGGTGACCACGACGTCTGCAGGGAGCCCGTCGCCCACGACGACCATGCTGCTGAGCAGCCCCCCCGCTACCTCCGCCTCCTCGTCCCGGGGGGTGTCGTCCCTGGCCCGGGTGCAGCCCGCCGGCCTGATGTTGGCCTCCTACGGCCCGGCCAAGGCCGGCGGTGCCGCCGGCCAGGCCCAGAACCAGAGACAGGTCGCCATGGCGACGCCCAACCACAGGCCCGGCGCGCTGATGGGCAAGCTGCACTCGCTGCACTCGCAGCACTCGCAGCCCTCCCCGCCGCCGGCCAAGCAGCGGCCCCCCCCCACGGCCTCCCCGCTGCTGCCCCCCCACCAGAGGGGCATTCTGGGAGTTATGGGCGGCGGCGGCGCGGTTCTGACCAAGAGCGGCGCCAAGTCGGCCAGCAGCAGCAACGGCGGCGGCGCGGCGCCGTTCTCGTCCTCACAGTCCCGCGCCAACTCTACCTCCCTGCACGGCCTGCAGGCCTTCTGCCCCGCCTCCCCGGCAGGCTCCGCCCCCAACGCCCACGTCGCCCAGCCCAAGGCCCCGCCCACCCAGCCCAAGGCCCCGCCCCCTCAGGCCAAGGCCCAGCCCAACTTCATCACGCCCATGCAGGCCACGCTCACCAAGTCCCACAGCAGCAACTCCTCCCCCATCATCAAGCTGACGCCGCGGCCGCCGGCCCCCACGCCGCCGCCCTCCCCCTCGCCGTCCTCCTCCCCCTCCCACCAGCTCATCAACCCCGGCACGCAGCAGTTCTCCGCCAAAACCCCCAAGGCCTTCCGGCCGCCCTTCAGCGCCGCCGCCGGCCCGGCCAAGACCACGCAGAGCGGCTGCAGCTTCGCCGGCGCCCACAAACCTCAGTCCGGCGTCATCATCACCGCCTCCAACAGCAAAGCTCTGGCGGCCGCCTGCAGCCTCGCCAACAATCTCCCGCCACCGTCGTCGTCCTCCGCGTCGGCCAATCACGCGGCGAGGCAGAGGGCGGTGGGCGGGGCCAACCAGGGCTCCAAGGCGGGAAACGGCTGGGTGGCGTCAGGAGCGCTGAGCACGACGTCCACGACGCCGCACCTCTCACAGGTCAGTGAATCCAGACCCGCGCCAAGAACGTTTTTATTCTTTATTTCATTCATTAAAAGAAATGTATGTATGTATATGTGTGTGGATACAGTGTGTGAGTATAATTATAGTATAGTTAATTATTATAAATACTTGTTAATAAATGATTAGTGAATGGAGGTAGGATTAAATACGTTTACACTTCTTCCTACTCCTTTTTGCACATGTAAATTAAGATATTAAGTGTTATAGGATGAAATCTTTCGTATTTTTTTTTGTTTTGTTTTATCTTCTTTTAATTGTCTTTTTACATTTACAAAATAAATCAAATCAATCAAAAACAAAACAGTTCAAAATAATTACAAACTGTGAAAGGGAACAGAAAGAAGACTAAGCTTATTTTATCTGTCCCTTTTTCTTAATAAATCAAATTTCATGTAATATAACATTTCATGTGATAATAATAAAATTACGCAATTTAAAAAAAAAAAAAAAAAAAAAAAAAAACACTTTCCAATAAACGTAATAAAAAACAAACAGACAAAACCACAACAAATTTATAAAATAACACAAAGTAGCTGTCGTCTAACACAGATAGTCGTATTCTTTTTTTGATTCAAAGAAAAAAAATATTTGACTACGTTTGACCACAACACCAACGTTTCTTATTCTTTATTTCATTCATTAAAAGAAAAACAAAACAGTTCAATATAATTACAACAAATCTCTTTCCTTGAGTGAAAGGGAACAGAAAAAAGACTAATCTTATCTCATCTCTTTTTCCTAAGAAATCAAATTTCAATTAATGTAAAAAGAAAATTAAAAAAAATCCAAATTACGCAATTAAAAAAAAAAAAAAAAAAAAAAAAACTTTCCAATTAACGTAATTAAAAAAATAAAAACAATACGGAAGCATATTGCATTCAAAAAATAATAATTCTGCTCTGTTTTTCTGAATTAACAAATTAATTATCTCAGAATTCCGAGAAAAGTTTTAATAAAAAAAAAAATCTGCTACAAAACTACAAAAAAGTTATAAAATAACCCAAAATAATTGTCGTCAAACACAGATGGTCAAAAACATATTTGACACGTTTGACCACGACACCAACGCGGCAAACGTTTTTTATTCTTTATTTCATTCATTAAAAGAAAAACAAAACAGTTCAATATAATTACAACAAATCTCTTTCCTTGAGTGAAAGGGAACAGAAAAAAGACTAATCTTATCTCATTTCTTTTTCCTAAGAAATCAAATTTCAATTAATGTAAAAAAAAAAAAAAAAAAAAATCCAAATTACGCAATTTAAAAAAAAAAAAAAAAAAAAAAACCTTTCCAATTAATGTAATTAAAAAAAAAAACAACAAAGAAAACAATACGGAAGCATATTGCATTCAAAAAATAATAATTCTGCTCTGTTTTTCTGAATTAACGAATTAATTATCTCAGAATTCCGAGAAAAGTTTTAATTAAAAAAAGAAATCTGCTACAAAACTACAAAAAAGTTATAAAATAACCCAAAATAGCTGTCGTCAAACACAGATGGTCAAAAACATATTTGACACGTTTGACCACGACACCACGTCTTCTCTCCCTCAGGTAACGACCACCTCTCCGTTGCTGAGCAACCACTCGGCGCTGCCGCTGGGCTTCGGCATGCTGGGAGGTTTGGTTCCCGTCTCGCTGCCCTTCCAGTTCCCCTCGCTGCTGAACTTCAGCACTCCCGGAGCGCCGGGAACCTCCGGCAGCTCCAACTCAGGATACCCGCTAGCACAGAGCGATCTGATGGGTGAGTGTGGCGCGAGACGCCGACCAGGTCACCGCAGCCCCAGAAATAGGCCTGTGTTGAAAAAAATGATTTTCCGACTCTAAATCGATTCTCATATTCATTCCTAAAAATCGATTCTTATGTCTAAAGATCGCTATTTTTTTTTTTTCATCATTAAATTTTTGCCCGGTGAACTTTAATCCCAGTAGTCGGACACACAGTTTGTCATGACACAACATGTGTGCATGGTGACAGAATAAATTCGACAAGCTAAAATGATTTGTTTACTGCATGAACTGTTGCAATTTCTTTTTTTTGCACTTTAAATGGATATTGAAAGGCCTGTTTGAGTTATTTATTTCTTAGTTATTTCACAATAATTATTGTGAAATTATTATTTCACTAGTTATTTTACAGTCATATAAGTTCAAAAAACATTTTAAATAACACTAACCTACATCAATATTGGATCGGATCGAATAAAATCGTGATAATCGATTCTGAATCTTAAGAATCGGAATCAAATCGATTCTGACATTTGTATTGTATTTTGTATTTATTTATTTAGCACAATTTAAAAAAAAAAATAGTGCAAGGAGGGAACGAAGCCCAGAGGGCTTGTACAAAGTTCCACCCCCGTCATCTACTGTAAACAGAAAATTAAATGTACAAACATAGGAAAACTCTAATTATAAACATGAAAAGAAAACAAGGATACATAATAGAGAATACATTGAAAAATTAGGAAATTAGATGTTTTTTTAGCAATTTTTTGAAGGATATAAATGACAATGTGGATCTCAGAGACATATCTAAATTGTTCCAGAGTTTAGGACCTCTAAATGAAATATTAAACTGATGAAAAGATGTTCGACAAAAGGGTAAATGTAGGTTGACACTGTGTCTAGTTGAGTATAAATGCAAGTCAGATGAGAAACTAAAGAAATTATGAAAGGTGTCCGGAAGATCTTGCTTATTGTTGATAAACTTGTGCACAAATAAACATGAGTGAAAAACATTGAGTTTATGAGTGGGTAATATAGAGTATTTTTTTAACAGAGGTGCGGATGGATTATGTCTATTGGACATAGAGATTGATCTCAGGAATCTCTTCTGGATTATCAGTAGTTTGTTAAGGAAGGATGGATAAGTTGCAGACCAGACAATATTACAGTAATTCATATACGGAAACAAAAAACTATAATACAAAGTTAAGTGAGCGGAGCGATGGATCAGGGGACAGACTTTCCTCAGTATACCAAGCATCTTCATAGATCTTTTGCACACTTGATCAATATGGTTTTTCCAGTTAAGGCCTTCATCCAGAACAACACCCAAAAATGTGGTGTGAGGTACTTGTTGGATTTCAGTTCCGTTAATTAATATTTTGGTTTCTTCTTTTGTATGAGGTTTGTTTTTGTTGCAGAAGATCATGAAGTTACATTTTTTTATATTGAGAGTTAATTTATTAATCTGGAACCAATTAGAAACAGTTTGTAATTCATTATTTACCAATGCAATAAGGGACTTGAAGTCATCATGAACAGCTGTTAAACAAGTGTCATCAGCAAATAATAAGGATAAAAGATTATTGCAAGACATAGGCATGTCATTAATGTAAATTAAGAATAATAAAGGACCCAATGGATCCCCAAGGCTGGGGATCCATTTGAATGGATCCCCAGCCCTACCCAGAAACCCCTCCTGGTTCCTGCTCACCTCTCCTCCGTCTCTCCCCAGATCTGTACAAGAGTCTCCAGTCGGGGTCGCAGGCTGCCCTACCTCCTCACTTGCAGCTTGCTTTCTCAGGTAAGCTGCACCTGTCGTCCGTCTCCGTCCGTCCGTCCGTCTCTCCGCTCCACCGACGCCGCGATTCCTGTTTCCTCCCGTCGTTCTTGTTTGTTTTTATTTAGGATTACCAGTAGCAACAGCATTAGCTATTCTTCCTGGGGTCCAACATACACAACACACAAATTAACACTTAATACATAACTGTAACTTAAAATATAACTGTATTTTCTTTTATAAAATTGTCACCAGTTTTCTGTAATCAGTTGTCATTTGGACAGAAAGTCATTGCACTGCGATGCAACAGCCTACTTTACATTTCCTTTTACTTGACGCTTTCTTTCTTAACACTTAATACATAACAGACATACATTATACATGATGTTATTGTTGATGCTGAGTTTAGATTTTCTTTTCAAGAATCAGCAACTGGGTGCAAAATCCTTTTAGCTTCAACTGATCGTTGATCAATGAGATCGTACCTGGATCGTTTGTTGTCTAAATCCGGATTAATTCATGCACCAGATGATTCAACCGTAATTATGCATCAGAGAACAGATGTTTCATCAGCTGGCAGTAGAGTACAGCAGGTACATCTCATTCTTAAAATGGCAAGAATTACGTTTCTATACGGTCAAAACATGCAAAGACCGGGTCAAAAACAGTATTACAAAGTAATCTTTGCTGATTCGTGCAGTGAATTAAAGCAATTTCATAATTCTACGTCACAATCCCTGCATTCAGGGCTTATCCATCACTAGTGTAACTTCACTCGGTTTTCAAAAATCATAAGTATTTAATTTAAGAGTACTCTTCAGTAAATAACAAATAAAATGATAAGAAAAGAGGTCAAATAATAAAAATCACAAGTTGTTAAATAGTAAGGGCAGTAGAGTACAGCAGGTACATCTCCTTCTTAAAATCAAGAATTACGTCTCTATACGGTCAAAACGTACAAAGACCGGGTCAAATACAGTATTACAAAAGTAATCTGTGCCGGTTTGTGCGGTGAATTAAACCAATTTGACAATTCTATGCTAATTCTATCTATATTTTACTCAGTCCACTTAGACCACATCTGGTAAAATTTCTCCTCGATTTTTAGAGAGAATGACTTTTCCATTCCATATAATTCATATATTATTCCTATATTATTCCTATCCATTCATCTATAGTGGGGGATTCAGGTTTTAACCACCTCCTTGTAACAGCTTTTTTGCTCGCTGCTAGGAGTATCTGTAGCAGTTTCTTATCTTTGTTATTCCACCCCTTAAATTGGATGTCACCCGTAGAGTGTTTCCAGGTCTTATTTCACACAACTGACGAAAATTACGTTTCTATACGGTCAAAAACGTACAAAGATCGGGTCAAATACAGTATTATAAGAGTAATCTGTGCCGATTCGTGCGGTAAATCAAACCAATTTGACAATTCTAGGTCACAATGCCTGCAATCAGGGCTTATCATTGACTACGTTTACATGCAGTCAAAATTCCGGTTATTGCTAATATTCCGGTTACTGAAACATTTGGAATATTCCCTTTACATGGTAATTAATCATTTGGAATATCTGGATAAAACCAGTGACGCGTGGAGAACATCATGATGCAATTCCCGTCATTTCTGCTTCTTCTTCCTGTATCCAAATTTAAAACAAATGCTGCTTTGCACAACTTTTCTCTCACCTTCTTGTAAATCTTCTATCCCGGTACTTTCTACCGTCTACAAATGCAGAAATGTTCATATCCTTCATTACATTTATGAAGTGATTAGTCTCCTCCTGGTCTTGGTTTCTCCGTGTTTATAAGAACTTCCTGGACTCAAAAGACCAGGATTCCTTGTGAACAGAACATGAGCAGAAAACAAATTCCTGTTCCGTTTGATGGGGATATTCCGTTTGGCGTTTACATGACCCAATATTCAGGTTTTAAAAGGAGTAACCCAGGGGTCATATTGGGGTTTTTAAAAACCCAAATATGAGCAAATTCTGGTTATTCAAAGGGGTTATTGGTGTTTACGTGGCTGTGCAAATTCGGGTTATTGCCAAAATTCGGGTTTTAAAAGGGTTATTGATGCATGGAAACGCAGTCAATAACAGCGGTTTTAAAAAAATCCTAGGGCCCCGTTTACACGGAGCAAAAACTGAGGTGTTTTCATGCGTTTTGGCTGTTCGTTTACACGAAAACGCAGCTCAAAACCCCCAAAAACGTTCATTTCTGAAAACTCCGGCCAAAGTGAAGATTTTCAAAAACTCCGTTTTCACGTTTGCGTCTAAACGGAGGAAAACGAAGATTTAAGCTTCAGAACGTCACATTATGCACCAGAAACTCATCAGTGTCATGTGTGCGACCTGTGTTTACAATTAGTTTGGCCACCGTCAATATTTTCTTGTATTTTACCTGTTTTATATTCTATATAAAAGACTCTCGTTCCGTCTTGGAAGTAAAGCCTGAATTATGGTCCCGCGTTAAATCGACGCAGAGCCTACGGCGTAGACTCTGCGTTGGTGTAACGCGGAACCATAAATCAGCCTTGACTGGAAGTTACACGTGTCATTTGTTGATGTTTTTTCCAGGATTCTGATTGGCTGGCATGACGTTAACGGCGTATTCATGCGGGTCCGTGTAAACGAGGATATTTTTGAAAACGTAGAGGGGAAAATATCCGTTTTTGTAAATACCCGGCTACGTGTAAACGTGGCCTAAGTATCATTGAAGTCCTCCGAACCGCTGCTAACGTCTGTCCTCTGGTCTAACGTCTGTCCTCTCGTCTAACGTCTGTCCTCTGGTCTGACGTCTGTCCTCTGGTCTAACGTCTGTCCTCTGGTCTAACGTCTGTCCTCTGGTCTGACGTCTGTCCTCTGGTCTGACGTCTGTCCTCTGGTCTAACGTCTGTCCTCTGGTCTGACGTCTGTCCTCTCGTCTAACGTCTGTCCTCTGATCTAACGTCTGTCCTCTGGTCTGACGTCTGTCCTCTGTCCTCAGATGCAAACCAAAGCCAGGGCGGAGACGTGAAGAGGAAAAGCCACTGACCAACGGGAGCGCGGGGGCGGCGGCCAGGATCCCTCCTGGACCCGTCCTCCGACGGGACACGTCCCTCCGGCCCAGCGACTGGACGCTGCGGTACGACGGGGCGGAGCTAACGGACCTAACGGAGACCCGTCTCGGCTCGGACGGCCCGGGTACGAGAGCGAGACGAGTGAACGAGCGAGACTTCTGTCAACATGTTTACATTCGAGCGACCTTCATCACTGTGGAACGAGCGCGAGCGAGGTGGCGGCGCGGACGACAGCGCAGCACGCTTCCCCAGAGCATTCGTATTTAAGATTCTTGTTCTCGCAGTACAAAAGAAAAACTAACAAAAAAAAGAAGAAAAAAAAACAAAGAAAAACAGAATATAAGAAGAATTTTTCTGTCTTTTGTCTCAGATGTGGGAATTTGTGTCTGTAGAAGTTCATCGTTGGTCACCTCTGCTCCCACAAATGACTGTTAAGTTGTAGCTTAAATTAATATTGATAAATTATTTTTAATTTACACAGGGACAAAGATGCGTGCGTGGGAAACGTGAATGTGTGTGTGCGTGTGTGTGTACATAAAAGATGCTGTTAATTTCCAGATTATTCTCTGCGTGGGTGGTGATGCGGCCCCCCCTCCACGGCGGCGAGACGGCGCTCTCGCCAGCTCGGTGTGTTTTTGGTGCTTTTAAATCACACTGGACCTTTTTTTCTGGATTATAAAAAAGAAAAAATATTTAAAAAAAAGACTTGAATTGAAAAAGTTGTGGGATCCTCTCCTGGGCGGAGCGGAGGAGAGAGACGAGATTGTAGCCTACTTGAATTATTATTATTATTATTATTATTATTTTTTACTTTGTTTGCTTACTGACTCAGATCATCTTAATATAACGAATCGCCTTAGTTTGTATCGATGAAGTTTGAAACAGATCTATGCAGGACTGAAAAAAGCTCAATGCAAAAGCGCGAGCCAGCGCTCGGCTCGGCCACGCGTTTCTGCGGATGCGAGTGTTTGAACTCAACGCCTCGTTCCTCTGGTGTGTGCGAGTTCAGACGGCCAGCGAAGTCGCCTTCAGAGGCCGCCGCCCTGACCGGGCCGCCCTGACCGGGCCGCGGACGGGTCGGGGCGTCCGACGGGTTTTCTTTATCCAGACTTTTCAGACCAGGATAAACGCAGTGATTTATTCTTACGCCATCAGAAGTCTCGGCCGTAGGCTACCGATGTAGTTGTCAGCCTGTAGTTCGACCTCCGACCACCAGGTGGCGGTGCAGGTTCTGCAGTCTTTCTAACGAAGAATAAGTGGTGGCGGGAAATACCAGGTAGACCAGGCTCAGTTGTCGCAGCGCAAACAAGCTACAGTTCGTCGCATTAAAGTTTATTGCCGCTCAAGTGAAAACTATTGAGCGTACGTAGAACACCGGTGGTGCTACGGAAGAGTATTAGGGCCAGGCAGGAGAAAAATAAGAATAATATTTTAGAGGAGGAAGATTATGCACTTCGAGAAAAAAGTTGAAACGTCGAGAAAAAAAAGTCAAAATTGGCTTTACGATATTGATTTGAAACACATATCACACACATGCAGTTGCATAACTTCAGAAACGTACCCTTAACGTCACACAGTAAGTTAGTTAGTTAGTTAGTTAGTTAGTTAGTTAGTTAGTTAGTTAGTTAGTTACGGCTGCTGCTGCAGAGCTGTCAGTCGCTCTGCTAACTGGATTTGATGGACCAGAGGAGACATTTACACTTTATTCACAAAATTGTATTTCAACTTTATTCTCGAAATTTCGACTTTATTCACAAAATCTCAACTTTATTCTTGACATTTTAATTCAAAATTTATCTCGACATTTCGACTTTTTTCTTGACATAAAATAAAATAAAATAAAAAATCTTCCCCTCTCAGATATTTTTTCTCCTGCCTGGCCCTGATACTCTTCCGTAGCTGATTTGTGCTGCGTTCCAGCGGGAGTCGGATCGTAGTCCTGGGTCGACGCCACCCCGGTCTTATGAGACTGATCCGTGACGGAGAGTCTCAGGTGTAGAAGCTGTTGGAACGTTGGAGTCAAAAGGACTGACCCAGTCGTCGTCCTGCGGGTCACTCGGGTCGTCACTCGGTCCGTCCACTTCAGCTCAGTTAGAACAGCCCAAGCCTTTTTAGATCGGAAGTTAAAACGTTTTCAAGCTCCGTTGACTTTTATTCCAGGTTTTTCTTCAGACCTGGATGTGTGAGATCCTTCACCAGGAACAGTTATTAACTCTTAACTATTATTAATAACTCAGTTATAGATAACAGTTATTAACTCTTACTTATAACAATGAACTCTTAATAACTTATTTATAACAGGGTTTATAACTGATCACATTCATCAGATGTTTCCTTGTGTCAACCTGCGTCGTATTTTAAACCTGAAAAACGGAATTTATTGTGGCTGAGACCAGTTTGGGTTTCTAAAGCTGACTAGTAACTAGTACCTGACTGGTAACTAGTACCTGACTGGTAACTAGTACCTGACTGGTAACTACAGCTGACTAGTAACTAGTACCTGACTCGTACCGACAGCCGACTAGTAACTAGTACCTGACTAGTACCTGACTGGTAACTAGTACCTGACTAGTACCTGACTGGTAACTAGTACTTGACTAGTAACTAGTACCTGACTGGTAACTACAGCCGACTAGTAACTAGTACCTGACTGGTAACTACAGCCGACTAGTAACTAGTACCTGACTGGTAACTACAGCCGACTAGTAACTAGTACCTGTCTAGTAACTACCGGTAGTCTGAGCTCCGTTACGATCAGTTAAACTCTTTCTGCGTCTCTGAAGTCGACACTTTGCTCCGTCTGAACTCGGGTAGCGAAACCTTCCCTCAGCTGAATACCTCCGTTTACAAAACTGTTCTTCCTGAGTCTCCGTGTCCTCCAATGTCCCCGCCCCCTTTTGGGTGTGTGTTGCCCCGCCCCCTTTTGGGGTTGTGATGCCCCGCCCCCTTTTGGTGGTGTGATGCCCCGCCCCCTTTTGGGGGGGTGTGATGTCCCGCCCCCTTTAGGGTGTGTGTGATGTCCCCGCCCCCTTTTGGGTGTGCGATGTCCCCGCCCCCTTTTGGGTGTGCGATGTCCCCGCCCCCTTTAGGGTGTGTGATGTCCCCGCCCCCTTTAGGGTGTGTGATGCCCCGCCCCCTTTTGGGTGTGTGTTGCCCCGCCCCCTTTTGGGGGTGTGATGCCCCGCCCCCTTTTGGGTGTGATGTCCCCGCCCCCTTTAGGGTGTGTGATGTCCCCGCCCCCTTTTGGGGGTGTGATGTCCCCGCCCCCTTTTGGGGGTGTGATGACCCCGCCCCCTTTTGGGGGTGTGATGGCCCCGCCCCCTTTAGGGTGTGTGATGCCCCGCCCCCTTTAGGGTGTGTGATGGCCCCGCCCCCTTTTGGGTGTGTGATGTCCCCGCCCCCTTTTGGGGGTGTGATGCCCCGCCCCCTTTAGGGTGTGTGTGTTTGTTTGTGCGGCTGGTTGCACCGAGAAAGACGCCAAAGATTGTTGTGTTGCAGCCCCCCCCCCTCCCCCTGACGGGGCTGCAGGTCCGAGTGCTACGACCCCTCCCCCCCCCCCCCCGTGTAAACCTGGTCCTCCAGGATGTCCTAGTGAAGTCATGTGACCGGAGCAGCGGGTGACGTCTTCTAAACTGTGCTTTTGGTGGGCGGTGTGGGGGATTTGTGCTTATCTGGTTACTTTATCTGGTCTTTTGTAGATTATTTTTGTGTGTCTATTATGAAATTAAACTAAACAGGTGGTTTTCAGGACGACTCGGACTCTTTTCTTCTTCCCCGTCGGGACTTTACGCTGCAGTTCCGGCTCTGGCCACCGGGGGGCAGACGGAGGTGCTGGTTCCCCGGAGCGAGGCTGCCCCCCGGTGGTCAGAGCCGGTACTGCAGCGGAGTAGACGCCCTTTAAACAGGACTCTGGTCACATCTGTGCTGCGGTTCGAGCTGCAACATTTTTAACAGGATGGAAAAACCAAAACCAACGTCAACGTTCAGAGAGAAAAGGGTTCCAGGTCGTGGAGAGATGCATCCTGGGAGGTGAGTGACATCATCACAAAGGAGAACCGCTTTATTTAAATCACCTTTTACAGGTGAATAGTTGTATGTTTACCTGTATAACTGCTCAAACGTTCTCCTAAGCAGGTTCAACGACTTTAACAGCTTTAACTGGGTCATTCAACCTGAATATCTCACCATCGTCATGGTTACAGATGATATCCAGCATCAACACAGCAGAGGCAGGTACTTTAGTTTTAATTAGTGGTTTGAAAAGTCTCGTTTTAATGGTTTTATGATTTTTAACTTCGCTGAAACATCTGATGAAGAGCTCTGGCACCAAGTCCGTCTCCTTCCGCTCATGAAAGTAGTTCCGTGTTGGACTGGACTCCAGCCGGGTCCAGCGTTGGTTCCACTCGTTTACAGGAAACAATGATCCCGTGTTCATGATGGTGATTGTGTTTCAGAGAGGACTGGGAACTACAGCCGACTAGTACCTGACAAGTATAGAGGGTCTGCATTGACGTCACTTC
Source organism: Cololabis saira (assembly GCF_033807715.1). Taxonomy (NCBI): domain Eukaryota; kingdom Metazoa; phylum Chordata; class Actinopteri; order Beloniformes; family Belonidae; genus Cololabis; species Cololabis saira. The sequence continues at coordinate 4,149,403 of NC_084587.1, read as the reverse complement.
CCCACTGGACCAGCCCCCTTACTCTCACTGAGTGGCAAAAACAGCTGCAACTAGTGGAGAAGACGGGATAACAGATGATTATCAGCTTAAATTAGCGTCAGTTGGACTTGACAGTGACCCGTACAGTTACCAAGAACCAGTGGTCCATGGACATTAATATTTGCAGGGCTGCACATAATTATTTTGGTCTGGTGCTCAGAGGAGCCCCTGGATATGTGACTTAGGCCTCCAAAAACACGGTGACCCGTCTCGCCGGATTGATAAAAGAGGGATGCAGGAATAAGTTATAGGCAAAACGATATTTATTCACGTATAAAGATGAATTAACAAATTATGGTGCGTGTTAGTCTGTAGAGTCAGTTTAAAAGTTACAGTTTTTATATGCTCACGGCATATTTTGCACATAGAAAATAAAGGACGCCCCAATTTCAGCAGCGCAGGAGCCAAAAAAAAGCCCCAAAACTTCTAAACTGCATAAAAATGTGCTTATTTTATATGAAAAAACGTGTTCTTTAATAGCATTGAACTTGCATGACTGTACAGACAGCCAACCATATAGCAGCTGAAATAGCCTCCTATGCTCTGTATGTCCACATCAGCCAAGGTGTAGAATATTGCTTCAGGTGAAGAATGTGGTCTAAAAGTTAACTTATTTCAATAATTCAACTAGAATCTGGTGTAAAAGTTAACTTATTTCAATAATTCAACTAGAATTTGGTGTAAAAGTTAATTTATTTCAATAATTCAACTAGAATATGGTGTAAAAGTTAATTTATTTCAATAATTCAACTAGAAAATGGTGTAAAAGTTAATTTATTTCAATAATTCAACTAGAATATGGTGTAAAAGTTAATTTATTTCAATAATTCAACTAGAATATGGTGTAAAAGTTAATCTATTTCAATAATTCAACTTAAAAGGTGAAACTAATATATTACCTAGTCTTATTACATGCAAAGCAAGATATGTTAAACCTTTATTTGTTATAATTTTGATGATGGAATTGTTTATTGATTTCATAAAATATTCTCTAATATATTTTTTATTTGGGGTTTTCATAAACTGTGAGCCATAATCAGAGAGCAGTGTCTTGCTGCTGCAGGCACGCAGTGACGGACACTGGCTGATTTATGGTTCCGCGTTGCACCAACGCAGAGCTTACGGGGTAGGATACGCGGGAACGCAAACGTACGGGACGCGTCGCCGCGTAACGTCATGCAGTCACTTCTCGGCGAATACACGTTTTCTGTTCGATTCGGGTAGTGGTTCAGTTTGGCGTCTCTTTGTAGTTGGTGGTGGTGGAACGCCAAAATAATTACTTAATGGCGCTTGCTTCTTGGACATTTTGACGAGACGTGTCGGAGTTTGTTCAGTAAAGCTGATCCTTACCTCTCTTCCTGCCCAACGAGCATGGAGGGGGAGTACGGGCGCGCTGTGATTGGCTAGTACCAACTTTGAGTGGTGGTTCTGGGGAAAAGCTCTCCCAATAGATTTTTTAATATTAGTATTCTGGTCTGGCCACAACCAATAACATGAGCCCCAGCTGTTAGTACGCAAAAGCGCTTCGCAGCACAAGATTGAGAGCGCACTGAGGATTTTGATGGCGCATGCGCTCTGGCGGCCCACTTATGTGCAGCCCTGAATATTTGGTACAGTTACCAAGAACCAGTGATCCATGGACATTAATATTTGGTACAGTTACCAAGAACCAGTGATCCATGGACATTAATATTTGGTACAGTTACCAAGAACCAGTGGTCCATGGACATTAATATTTGGTACAGTTACCAAGAACCAGTGGTCCATGGACATTAATATTTGGTACAGTTACCAAGAACCAGTGGTCCATGGACATTAATATTTGGTACAGTTACCAAGAACCAGTGGTCCATGGACATTAATATTTGGTACAGTTACCAAGAACCAGTGGTCCATGGACATTAATATTTGGTACAGTTACCAAGAACCAGTGGTTCATGGACATTAATATTTGGTACAGTTACCAAGAACCAGTGGTCCATGGACATTAATATTTGACCACGAATCCAGTTTCCTGATATTTATACGTACTTAATTTCTACGCCGGGGAAATACACGAAGCAAAGCTTGAAGGAATAAAAAAGTCTTGACGCTTGGTCCGACTTCAAGGCAGGATTTGTTGTAGAAATTAAAGTGATGACGACACCGAACTTTATGATTTGACCGTTTAACGTTAGCTACCCAAAAATCCAACATTACCTGATACAAAATGGGAACCACAAATCCACGTTTCGGTGTCTGGAATCCAGTTGTTTGTGTGAATTGCAGCGATCCATTTGTCTCTCTTAAGATTATTTTTCGGCAGTCTGTAAAACGATAACTCTGATTTCTTGCTAAATCTATGAGTACAGTCGATCGCACAACAGCTCTTTCCCATTTTAGATGTTTTCCAGTTGCTCAAACTGAAAGTTTACGCTGCCACTCAGTCTTTCTGACACTCAGTCTTTCTGACACTCAGTGGGCGAAACCTGCTGTGAAGTCTCATCTGTGACGTCATGAACATTCCCTCTATAAACCGCAGACTAGTACCTGACTAGTGACATCCATCACAAACGGGAACTGTTTTATTTAAATCACCTTTTACAGGTGATTTGTTGTATTTTTAACTGCTCAAACTTTCATCCAAGCGGGTTCAATGACTTTGATACTTGAATATTTCACCGTTGCCATGGTTACAGATGCAGGTGTTAAAGGTTTTATGATGTTTAACTTTGCTGAATCATCCGATGAAGAAGCTCTGGCACCAAGTCTGTCTCCTTCCGCCGGAGGAAGTAGTTCCCTGTTGGACCGTCTCCAGCCGGGTCCAGCGGTGGTTCTGCTCGTTTACAGGAAACCATGATCCCGTGTTCATCATGACGGTGTTTCTGAGAAGAATCAGACCGAACCGCCTTCCTCCACAGTTAAAGTTCAGTAAAGTTTTTGCTCTGTCTTATGATTTTATGTTGTTATTCCGTAAAGCACTTTGGGTCACCTAGAGTTGGCTGTAAAGGGCTATATACAGGACTGTCTCAGAAAATTAGAATATTGTGATTTTCTGTAATGCAATTAAAAAAAACAAAAATGTCATACATTCTGGATTCATTAAAAATCAACTGAAATATTGCAAGCCTTTTATTATTTTAATATTGCTGATCATGGTTTACAGTTTAAGAAAACTCAAATATCCTATCTCAAAAAATTAGAATATTCTGGGAATCTTAAACTGTAAACCATAATCAGAAATATTAAAATAATAAAAGGCTTGCAATATTTCAGTTGATTTGTAATGAATCCAGAATGTTTGACATTTTTGTTTTTTTAATTGCATTACAGAAAATAAAGAACTTTATCACAATATTCTAATTTTCTGAGACAGTCCTGTAAATGAAGTAAATTACATTAAAGTTGGTCCTGTAAACGGTTCTGGTTGGTTTGGACCCGGAACAAGGACCAGGAAACGGAGCAGCGTGAGTTACGATGAATATGATTTTATTCTTTTACAAAAACAAACAGAAAAGAAAAACAAACAGCCTGGAAGAACAACAAGTAGACGGAGGAAACGCAGCGTCTTCGGCTGCTCGTCAACAAAACAATAACAGGAGAGTTAACCACGAGGATGTTAAAGCTTCAGCCAGACCCTCGGCCGGTCTGGACCAGAACCAGAACCAGAACCCGGGCCGGTTCGAGCAGGGATGAGCCGGAGCAGAAACTGAAGAGATTTATTAAGCGTTCCCGGTTCTTCTGCCGCTGATGTTCTTCGTTAGTGTCTAAGGCACTTTAAAGAAACAAGCTGTTAAAGTTTACATGAGGTTTTAGGGCAGAGAGGTCCGGCCCGGGTTGATCTGACCCGGGGTCGACCCGACCCAGGAGCCCGGCAAACGACCCGGGAACCGGCTCGCCGTCGTTAAAAAAGCTCCCAGAAGCGCTCGTGAAGCTGCGGGTTCAACTCTGGAAAAATGGCACAAAATACATTCGAGTTACAGAAGAACCTCGTTGACCCGGTTCTGCGGTCCGGAACCCGAGCTCTGCTCTGACACGGGCCGGTGGTTCTGGTTCTGAGCAGAGCTCCGGGTCTCCGGACCTCTGACCCGGTTAACGAGGGGGCGGAGCTTAGTGGTGAAACGGTGAAGAAGAAGAAGCTGCTTGTTTTTACTGGTTTTTAGAGAAAAGTCTGGAATTATCGACGTAAAGATTAAAAAGTGGATCGAAGCTCAAACTCAGACGTCCTGGTTCTGACCGGTTCTGGTCACACGTTTACGAACCGTTTGGGGCCGCGGCAGCTTTTAGTGTGCAGTTCTGCATCTTCTGGAGCCGGTTCTAGCTGGAACCGGACCGGACTTTGAGATGACGTTTGTTTTCACAGTAACGTCCCGGTCCGGGTCCGAGGGTTCTGTTGCAGTTCTGAGGTTTGAGCAGCGAAGCGGATCAGCGCCGGGGGGAACCAGCAGAACCAGCAGAACCAGCCGGTCACAGCGCTGGTGTGAAGACGCAGTCGTGGTTCCTCTTGTCCTCACCAGTAAAAAGCACTTGTTACCTTGACGACGGGTCTGCACGGGTCCGGTTGGGGGCGGGTGACGCGTGGCTGACAGCTGGACCCGGTCCAGGACCGGGACCAGTTCTGGAGGACACACTGCAAAAATCTTACCAGGAATATTTGTCTTATTTCTACTTAAAATGTCTCATTTTTAGTCAAAAAATCTCATTACACTTAAAACAAGAATCATCACTGGAAAAAACAATAATTTTTAGATTTCTGGTGAAAATTGTCAAATAAGTTATTTATCTGGTGACGAGTCTTGTTTTGACAATTTTCGCCTGTTTCAAGTAAATTTTCACTTGAAATAAGTAGAAAAATCTGCCAGTGGCAGATTTTTCTACTTATTTCAAGTGAAAATCTACTTGAAACAGATGAAAATTGTTGTTTTTTTCCAGTCTTGTTTTAAGTGTAATGAGATTTTTTTTTGGACTAAAAATGAGACATTTTAACTAGAAATAAGACAAATCTTCTTGTTGAGATTTAGAGTTTTTGCAGTGCAGTAAGGCAGGAGCGTCCCGTCCAGGCTTCTGTAGTTCTGATGTGTTGATGAGGATGAATATGGGGTTGGGGGTCGGAGGTCGCGGTTCGTCTACTCTGTTGCGTCGGCCGGCTGCGTGTCGTTGCAGTCGCTGCAGCGGCTGTCGTTGTCGTCGTCCGAGCCGTCTCCCGCTCCGTCCAGGTTCAGGTTGCGGCGGCCGGAGCGTCCGGAGGAGAAGCTGCTGACGGGGCCGCGCCTGTGGGGGAGGGAGAACCGTGAGGGAGAACCGTGAGGGGGGCGGCATAGACATAAATACGTAGACACCTCATGACAGGCTGGGACGTTATCCAGCGTGGCCGCCATCTTGGATGGGTCTCCTCACTCCAGGCCAAACTAACTACACTGGAGTTACAGAGTTACAGTTACAGCCAGTACACGCAAGAAGCTGCAAAACAGTTCTTTTTCAAGGGTTCTTATTAATAAAAGGAAGAAAGAAAGAATGGAGGAAGGAAAGGAAGGAGGAAAGAAAGGAGGAAAGAAAGAATGGAGGAAGGAAAGAAAGGAGGAAAGAAAGGAGGAAAGAAAGAATGGAGGAAGGAAAGAAAGGAGGAAAGAAAGAATGGAGGAAGGAAAGGAAGGAGGAAAGAAAGAATGGAGGAAGGAAAGAAAGGAGGGAGGGAGGAAAGAAAGAATGGAGGAAGGAAAGGAAGGAGGAAAGAAAGAATGGAGGAAGGAAAGGAAGGAGGAAAGGAGGGAGGGAAGGAGGAAAGAAAGAAGGAAGGAAAGAAGGAAAGAAAGAATGGAGGAAGGAAAGAAAGAATGGAGGAAGGAAAGAAAGAAAGAAAGGAGGAAAGAGAGAAAGAAAGAATGAAGGAAAGAAAGAAAGAATGGAGGAAGGAAAGAAAGAATGGAGGAAGGAAAGAAGGAAAGAAAGAATGGAGGAAGGAAAGAAGGAAAGAAAGAATGGAGGAAGGAAAGAAAGAAAGAAAGAATGGAGGAAGGAAGGAAAGAAAGAATGGAGGAAGGAAGGAAAGAAAGAAGGGGGGAAGGAGGAAAGAAAGAAAGAAAGAATGGAGGAAGGAAAGAAGGAATGGAGGGAGGAAGGAAAGAAAGGAGGAAAGAGAAAGAAAGAAAGGAGGAAAGAGAAAGAAAGAAAGGAGGAAAGAGAGAATACACCAACACACCCCTCTCCCCTTCCCTCCCTCATATGGTCAATATATTATTACATCATTCAGCTTCTTTTCACATATGCATATCAATACTGGAGCAAATTAATAATAAAGTAAATAATCAAGTCCTGAAAAAACACATTCATTAATGCAGTAGATGATTCAGATCATTAGTCCAATAAAGGCAACAAATCAAAAAAGGGTCCCTAAATAAGGTCAAAGTTTTTTTCTAACAGAATACAGTATTTTTTCTGGAGTGCTATATGATGCAAGTTTATTGATCCACTGTTTGGTGCTGTTTTTTTTTTGATTTCCAGTTTTTTTAAATACAATTTTTTGCCGCAGTACAACCTGGATTTATAACGCTTACTTTTCTAGGCCCTTTAAAAAAATGTACTGAGCTGGTACAGTATATATGGGAGCTTGTGTGTATATGTGTTACAGAATGAAATGACATGTATAAAAACTTTCACGTAATGGCCTAATGACAGCTCATGACTCATAAATTAAAATGAACAATCAAACTTGTTTCTTTATTAAAATATTAAATTAATGAAAATTAAATTAATTTATCAATATGCCATACCATATTATGTCTTTGTTAAAGAGCATAATACAAAGTCTTTCAGCATAAAAGTATGTATTTTTAATGTGTGACAGCGTCCTGTATCATAACTAAATCTCGGGGAGTTATGGATGATTGTAGTCGGGGATTAAACCTTCCTCAGTAGAAATAAATGAACTGGGGGCCGTTGGAGACCCATCCAAGATGGCGGCCGTGCTGAACGTCAGCTCCAATAGGCAGCGTCAGTCTGAGGCGTCTACGTATACAGGACTGTCTCAGAAAATTTGAATATTGTGATAAAGTTCTTTATTTTCTGTAATGCAATTAAAAAAAACAAAAACGTCATACATTCTGGATTCATTACAAATCAACTGAAATATTGCAAGCCTTTTATTATTTTAATATTGCTGATTATTGCTTACAGTTTAAGATTAAGATTCCCAGAATATTCAAATTTTTTGAGATAGGATATTTGAGTTTTCTTAAGATGTAAACCATGATCAGCAATATTAAAATAATAAAAGGCTTGCAATATTTCAGATGATTTGTAATGAATCCAGAATGTATGACATTTGTTTTTGTAATTGCATTACAGAAAATCACAATATTAACATTTTCTGAGACAGTCCTGTATATGTCTACGGTTGTCGGCGGTAACCAGAGGTCAGAGGTCTGGCCAGTACCTGAGCCGGTTCTTGAGCGACGTCACCTCGCGGGTCAGGCCCTCACTGGACTCCGTGGCGTCGTCCAGCTCGCGCTGCAGCTTCCTGCGGGCGGCGTTGGAGCGAGACGCCTCCTCCTCCGCCTCCTCCAGCTGCCGCTTCAGCTGCTTCAGCCGCAACGCCGCCTTCTCCATCTGCAGGAGAAGAGATGATGGAGGCGGTCGCCGTGGGAACCACAGACATGTATACATAGACATATGACATGAAATATAGACAGACATATACATTTATACCACGGTCTGCATGAATACTCGATTCTGATTGGCTGGCAGGTGTAGGTTATAAGTTATAACCTACACCTAGAAAACGTTTGGTCAAATTGCCTGGTAACTTTAATATTATTGCGCTGGATCAACTGCCAGGTGGTAACCACGGCAACAGAGATTCAGAGCAGAGCCGGTTACCGCAGGTAGCAGATCATGTGGGTGACGGGTCATCGCTGGGAGAGCAGCCTGCAGGTTTACCGGGCTCCATCAGTACAGGAGAGACCAAAATGGAGCAACATTTTATCTCCCAATGCTCCGGCAAGCAGTGGCGAGGATCGCAAGCCACAAACTTTTATTAAATAGTCCGTTCAGCTGCGGCTTGTTATAAAACTAATGATTTCAACTGAAAACACATTAAAGCATGAATAACTGATTTAATATTTATGTTTTTTGGTAAGTGACCGTGGTATAAGCGGATAATGCCCTTCGAGGTGACATTTAACATAAATATATGGAGTTCGCGGAGGCTTCACGGCCCCGTGTCGTCCATATATTTATGATAATGGACACCTCGTCGGGCATTATTCCTTACATACATATAGACATATAAACAGACGCCTCATTGACCGCTGGGGCGGGAGAAATCCAGGCGCCATCCTGGACCGGTGATCACATCACAGCATAAGCCAGAACAGTGTTGAAGATGCCGGAGCTCTGAGTACAATCATAGAACTCTGTGTGTGTGTGTGTGTGTGTGTGTGTGTGTGTGTGTGTGTGTGTGTGTGTGTGTGTGTGTGTGTGTGTGTGTGTGTGTGTGTGTGTGTGTGTGTGTGTGTGTGTGTGTGTGTGTGTGTGTGTGTGTGTGTGTGTGTGTGTGTGTGTGTGTGTGTGTGTGTGTGTGTGTGTGTGTGTCAAGATGGCAGTCACTGAGGCGTCTATGTATATAACCCCCGAAGCCCCTCCCCCCCTGAGCCCCTCCCCCGGTCCAGACCTGGTCCTTGTACTGGTCGCCGTGGCGACGCTCGTCGTCCACCTGCAGCATCACCTCCTTCAGCTTCTTCTCCGTCCGCCGGACGATCTTATTGGCCGCTGCCCGCTCCCTGTGGAGACAAGAGAGGCTCAGAGCTGGAGGGGGCGGGGCTAGAGCTGGGGGCGGGACCAGCAGGGGAGGGGGCGGGGCTAGAACTGGGGGCGGGGCCAGCAGGGGAGGGGGCGGGACTCACTTGGCCTCCTGCTCCAGCTGCTCCTCCAGCTGCAGGATCTTGGCCTCCAGCGCCGTGACGGAGGCCTTGAACCGGGTCTTCACGGCTCCTTCCAGCTCCGCCAGCTTGGCTCGCAGATCCTGCCGTGGAGAAACATCGTAAACGGAGGCTCCGCCTCTTTACCTGCCGCTCGCTACGTTCACGTACGGGTCGCCATGGGAACCTCCGCGTTATTTCAAACTGAGTCGCGTATCGGAGCATCTTCACGATAACACGTCTTTGTTGGGACGCGAGTAAGATGTTTGTGCGTATTATCTGATTTGTGTGTGAATAACTTACTCAAAGTTACCATCAAAATGATAATTACGACTTCAAAAAGCCTCCTACACACACAAATAATTAAATATGCACGAATCACACAAAGCTACGAATACGCACAAATGGTTTTGAGACTCTTTTCCTCCAAGAAGCCTCACAGATTCATACATACATGGTGCGTTTAAGGACTGGTGGAAAGCTGGGTCATCTGAGTTTCATCTGAGTCCAGCGTTATTTCCCTCGATACTTACCTATATAATAATAATAAAAATAATAATAATAATAATAACTAGAAAATTTCTGGAAATTTTGATATGGGCATGCCCTACTGCCCATTCGTCCCCTCTCACTGCTTTGGTTTGGGGCTGTAGTGGTTGTGTTCGGGGCGGTTCTATGTCAGTTTGAGGTGTTTACGGTTGTATTGCATTCATTCTTTTGCTCCCTATAGTTATTAATGGGTCGCGCTTTTTGGCGTCTAGCGTCCCCACGGTAACGCTTTTGACTGAGAATAGTAATGCCCATCGAGGCAAGATGGAGACGCATCTAACGATGTATGCCGTGCATGGGTGCATGTTCCGGTTCAGGCTACGTTAACGGATAGGTTTTTTTTTCACCATGGTAAAAAAAACCATCTGAATGAATGGGGCCATTTGGCCTGGATTTTGACATAAAATTTCCTTAAATCCCAGCTTCATGAGATTTTAATATGTTTAAGTCCACAGCGTGCCGAGTCGGGGAACATTTGTACGATGTCTCTACGATAACCTGTCGCCTAGCAACAAGCGTCCAAAGTCAAATGGAATTTTTTTTTTAAATTGAAAGTAAAATATTGCATAAACCGTAATACGTAGCATGATGAGGTTGTACGGTCCTTTAGAGCCAATCGGGCCGAGTGTTTGTAAATTTGGACGATGTCTGTACGATAAAGTTTAGCCGAGCAATAAGTGTCCGAATTTTCACCTTTTTTTTTTTGCTTTTTGGCATCTAGCGTTGCCACGGTAACACTTTTGACTGAGAAAATTAATACCCATCGAGGCACGATGGAGACGCATCCAACGATGAATGCCATGCATGGGTGCACGTTGCGGTTCGGGCCGTATTAATGGACGAAAAAAGCGTGCGGAATAAGAAAAGGGAAACCTTCCTGTATACCATTATATCGCCTTCATTTTCATGTTTTTTCGGGGCTGTTTTTGTTTTTTGGGAATTTTTTTTTTCCACATCAGAGCGGGGTCATCCTGTACACCCGCTGGTGCGCAGTGAGACTTTTGCGACTTTAGCTTGTTAGCAAAATGCTAGCAACATTGCCCTTTGGGCCATTCTGGACGATTGCAATATGGTCATGCCACTACTTGGCAATGCCCATAATAATACATTTTATTTGTATAACGCTTTTCTAGGCACTCAAAGACGCTTTACATTAGTAAAAATCATAAAAGCAGTACACTCAACGACACTAAAGACACTATATCTCATCCCCCCGTGGTTATAACACCTTTACTCTGTAATAGTCTATAATTCCTTATATGGACAGATCTGCATTTATGAGCGTCACAAATGTAGTTACAGTAGATGTTTTAAAGCAACGACCGCAAGATGGAAAAACTGACGGTGAAATCGGGAGGCAGGAAGACAGTAATTTACGGCATCACGGTCGTCTGAGGTAGGTTTGCTTGGAAAGCATCTTCACAATAACACATCTTTGTTGGGACGCGAGAAAGACGTTCGTGTGTGTGTATTATCTGATTTGTGCGTGAGTAGCTTGCTTAACGTCACTTGAAGCTTCTTTCAGTCTAATTTTTTAACAGACCCAGCAGCACATCTATCATCTCCTCCAGGTTCTACATCTTTAGTGTTGTTGTCTTCTTCCTTTAGATATACAATCAAATACGTCACAGCAGCTTCTCCAACCTCCTACTTCTGCTCCAGGTGCTGAATTGTAGTGGAAAATAAACCAGGCCGAGTTGAGATGAGTAGGTTCTAGTGGAAAAGTGCCAATAGTATCGAGGGAAATAAAGCTGGACTGAGATGAAACTCAGATGACCCAGCTTTCCACCAGTACTTAAACGCACCATGTGGGACGAATCTGTGAAGCTTCTTGGAAGAAAAGAGTCTCAGAACCAATTGTGTATCTACAGCTTTGTGTGATTCGTGTGTATTTAACTGTGTGTGTAGGAGGCTTTTTGAATTCGTAATTATTGTTTTGTCCGTAACTTCGAGCACAAATCTAATAATAGTAGATTTTTGAGGCGAAGTAACGAGGCGTGACGTAATTTCACCATGTGATGGGATGAGGCCACGCCCCCAACGCCGTCCACCAAAGATCCGTTATCGTTATCGTTATATGTTCGGTGGTTCATAACCACGTTCATGACGACACCAGTTTACAGACGGTTGTGGCGTCACAGCTGATCGGACCAGAACCACCTGCAGAACCTCAGCTGTTTAAACCAGGATCATTCCTGGATAGAATCCGACTGGTTCCAGGACGGATCCGTCTCAGCTGTGACGCCGTAACGGACCGTAACGGACCGTAACGGGCCGTAACGGGGCCGTAAGGGGGCCGTAACGGGGCCGGACTCGTAGCCTCAAGCAGGCCCAGATCGGTGACCCGTCAGCACCGGTGCCGGCAGGCCCGTCTGGTGTTAACAGCGTTACTCAGAACCGTTTTGTCTCATCCTGGGAGACGGGTCGGACCTTGTTCTGTCTCTCCATCTGCTGCCGGGCGTTCTCGCTCTTCTGGGCGGCGCCGCGCTCCGCCGTTAGCTCGGCGTTCAGCCCATCCACCTGAAAACAAACAAGTTTATTTGTACAGCACAATTCAACACAAGGTGATTCAAAGTGCTTTACATCAACATTAAAAGCGGAAAGACATAATTAGAATAAAATTATGATAAAAGAAGTAAAATAATAAAAAGCACAAGTTGTTAAAAAGTAAGGGCAGTAGAGTACCGCAGGTAAGTATTTAATTAAACAGTAGGGGTGTAACAATATATCGTGCCACGAAATTTCACGATACAAAAATGTCACAATACGTGTCGTGGAGGTGACAAAGTGTATCGCGATATTGGGTTATTAATATTGATATGTTGTGTTGACTAGTAACGCGCATCACGCGCATCCGACCGCGACTCGACCCGTGGACCAAAATCTTCCTCCGCTCAGAAGAAACTAGTCCCGTTTTGAGCTCTGAACTTTTACTGATGTAAGGCTGGTGTAGAGTTAAGTCTTACCTTATTAAATTAAACCTTTTTGGGGTGGTGAGTAGGATAAACACGGGGACAACTTCTGCTGAGTTCCAGTGTACTTTAATGTCCCTCAACAGTGTAGGATTTTAGAACATCAACACAGCAGCTAGTGCCGTACTGTGGCGTATCACTCCGCCCAATCTAAAACAGACTAATCACTACAGATAAACTGACTAGTGTCATTATAGTCCCTGATTTACATCACAATATAAAGAATAGATTTATAAAATAATGAACCCTGAATTACCAAAATAACCTTCTTAACAAAATAAATCTCCTCTTACACTTATAAGGTGAGCATGAATCAATATTCTTTATGATGTAAAATTGTATGTATTTATTTACTTTTATTTATTTATTTATTTAATTTTAGTTGTTAAATTTCTGGAAAAGAAAAAAATAAAATCATACATGAGAGAAACTATTCAGTTTGTGGCAAAATATTTGTACTTGTATGAAACTGAAGATGCATAATGCAAAACTGACATTTACTTTTAGTTCAGTTTGTGGAAAATGGTTGGCCTGGCTTTCTCTTTAAAACTTAAACAGTTATAAAGCATTACAAACTGTATCAATAGGGCAAACACACAGTATTGTTTTGTATTTTGTGTCTTTCAAATAAAAGCAATTTTTTCCAGTCATATGTTCCTCATGCAAGGTTGTTAAAAACATACTGCTATAATATCGTATCGTTATCGTGACCTCAGTATCGTGTATCGTTACACCCCTAATAAACAGTAATGTTTTTATCCTGATTTAAAGGATCTACAGTTGGAGCAGACCTCAGGTCTACAGGAAGTTTGTTCCACCGGTGAGGAGCAGAATAACTGAACGCTGCCTCACCTTGCTGGTTCTGGTTCTGGAACCACAACAAACCAGATCCAGATGAAGCTCAGACCCAGACAATCACATGTCTGTTCGGGTCCAACTGGGTCAGAACATTTCTGAAGAATCTCCTCCATCAGAACAACGAGCTCTTAGACATTTTTACATAATTGAGGAGACGGAGGTCTCTCGTTTGACCTTTGACCTTTAGAAGAACCAGATCTGGTGTCATGTGACTGGAACCAGAACCAGCTGTCCTGGTTCTGCTGCAGTACCGGTACCGGGACCGGTGGTTCTGGTCCTCTCACCTGCAGGCTGCTCTTCCTGACCCGCTCGTTCAGCAGCTCCGTGTTGCTCTGCTCCTCCTCCAGCTCCTCCTCCAGCTGGGCCAGCCGGGCCTCCAGACGCCGCTTCTCCTCCATCAGCGCCGACCTGGAACAAGCAGGGGTTAGTTCTGGTACCGGGCCAGCAGGGGGAACCAGGTAACTGGTACCAGTACATCTGGTTCCTCTCAGCTGTACAGTTTCCAGTACACCTGGTTTCCACTAGGGCTGCAACGATTCGTCGACGTTGTCGACAAAAATCGATAATCAAAATTGTCGACAATGAATTCCATTGTCCACAATTGTCGCCAGACGTGTTTTTCCAACGGAGTGAGGCGTCTCACTTCAATACCATCTCTGCGTCTCTGCCAAGCGGTAGCGGGTAAACAAAATGACGGCGTCCTGTACAGCAGCTGCATGTAATAAAACTTAAAAAGTTTAAACGGTAAATAAAAAGATTTCTTGCAAGTTTTGCAAAGCAGACTTTCCTTTTCACGGGAGCACGTTGGTAATGCACGAGCATTTGAAGAGAAAGCATGTCGGACAGTTGAATGAAACAGACTCGCCTTGGTAAGATATTAAGCCTATTTTGGTTTTAAAAGAGCTTTAACGTTATGACTGACTGGGTCTGACAAAAGTATTTTAAATTAAATGCATGCAGTCCGAAGAGGTTGAATAAAATATCTATTTTTCATTGAAGTTCCATCTTTCTTGTGTTTATTATCATTTGCCACATAATTAAAGCAACCACATACTAAATGTAAGAAAAAACTTTTTTTTTTTTTTTAAATCGGATAAACTAATTATCCGATTAGTCGACTAATCGTTTCAATAGTCGGTGACTAGTAGAACTAAAACATTTGGTGATGCTGCTTTTAGCCACTCGGCGCCAAAACGGTGGCCTGCCGGACATTTTTAAACCTATAGACTAAAAAACTCATGGTCATTTGGTCTGGCTTTTATGTTCCATCAAATTTTATTCTGTTTAACATTTTTTAGAGGTATTTGTTTTATTTATTTATCTATTTCTTGTAATGTTTTTATTATTATATTTTATTGTTGTGGACTGATTATTTTTTAGCCTTAATTCTTGAACTTTTATCATTATTTCATTTTAATTAACTATATTGTATGTCAGTGTGCATTGGTCTCCCAGTTTTTATTTTTGTTTTTATTACGCTTATTTTTCAGTCAAAATGTTAAGCACTTTGTATTTCATGTATCTGGATGAAAGGTGCTAAACAAATAAAATTTGATTGATTGATAGTCGACTATTAAAATAGTCGTTAGTTGCAGCCCTAGTCCCCAGTACACCTGGGGGGAGGTGGGAACCAGCTATACTGGTCCCAGTAAACCTGGTCCAGTTCTCATGGGGGGTACTGGTACTAACTTCCCAGCGGTGCTGTTGGAGATCTCGTCGGCCAACTCGTCTCTCTCCTCCTCCGCGTGTCTCCTGGCTCTCTCCGACGCCGCTTGGTCCTGAAGAAACACGGGTCAGACGGGTGGGGGGGGGGTAAACAACAACAACAACAACAACACCAACAACGAACCTCCTGCAGCTGCAGGATCTCGGCCTCCAGCCCCTTCAGCCTCTTCTCACTCTCCTTGGACTGGGAGAAGATCTCGTCCCGGGAGGTTCTGGCCTCGTCCAGCTCCCGCTGGTAATCCTTCACCTGGACCTGGAGGGAGAACAGGGGTCAGAACCAGTGAGACAGGTCCTTCACCTGGACCTGGGGGAGGGGAGCAGGATCAGAACCAGTGAGACGGGTCCGGGGACGGTCTGGACCCCCCAGGGTCGGTGAGGGGACAGGGGTCAGAACGATTCCAATTCTTAAGACTCAGAATCGATTATCAAGATTTGATTCTATTCCGATATTGATTTGGGTTAGTGTTATTAAAACTGATTTTTCAGCTGTTGCATGAATTATATGACTGTAGTTCTGCAACATATTAATACTAGTTTAGTTGAGATTCAACAGCAAGTATTGCAGCTAATGATGCTGTAAGGACCAATCAGCTCCCAGAATGCTGATAGAACTGAAACAGAAACATCGTGGGTCAGAATTATCAAACAGATCCAGGGAGGAAACAGAGACGGATGAAATCGCTTTTATTTTTTCCCGCATTCCGTTTAAATTTTTTCCATTTTCGGTCTATTTCAGTTTAAAATTTTTGAGAATTTGGTTTTTAACATTTTATGCAAATGTAACCCCGAGACAGTATATAAAGTAATGAAATATAGACAATTTATGCAATTATAACTGAAAACTTTAATGTTTTCATTCCTTTAAACATATTTAAAGGCAAAAACATGGCACCAGTTATTCTGGTGTCCAACAAAACATTCCTTTTTTGGGCATAAACAAAAAAATACCAAAAGTTGTTATGATGAAAAAAAATTAGATCTTTAGACATACAAATCGATTTTTAGGAATAAATGAGAATCAATTTAGAATCGGAGAATCGATTTTTTTCAACACAGGCCTAACGATGACGAAATTATTTCGTTGACGCACCTTTTTTCATGACGATAACGAGACGGTGACGAACTTAACGTGGCTCTTTGACTAAAACATGACGAGACGTGTTTGAGTTTTCGTTGACGAGACGAAAACGTTAGTGGGTCAGATGTTCAGAATGCAGCTGCTATGATTATATCCTGAAATCGTTTATATTGCTGGTATCACAAGAATCTTAGCTTTCTAAACAAGATTTGTAAGATTTGTAAATGACCTAGTTTTGGAAATTTTGGATTGAATATGGACTGAATATGGACTGGACAGAGTCAGAGCAGCAACGGTTTGTAATGATGAGAGAGAAAAAAATCGATTTTTAGGAATTAATTTACAGGACTGTCTCAGAAAATTAGAATATTGTGATAAAGTTCTTTATTTTCTGTAATGCAATTAAAAAAACAAAAATGTCATACATTCTGGATTCATTACAAATCATTGCAAGCCTTTTATTATTTTAATATTGCTGATTATGGTTTACAGTTTAAGATTAAGATTCCCAGAATATTCTAATTTTTTGAGATAGGATATTTGAGTTTTCTTAAGCTGTAAACCATGATCAGCAATATTAAAATAATAAAAGGCTTGCAATATTTCAGTTGATTTGTAATGAATCCAGAATGTATGACATTTTTGCATTACAGAAAATAAAGGAGTTTATCACAATATTCTAATATTCTGAGACAGTCCTGTAGATTTAGAATTGGAAAAACGATCTGTTCAACACAGGCCTACTCAGAACCGGCCTGGACGGGTCCTGATACGGGTCTGGACCCCCCTGGTTCGACGGGTCGTACCTGCAGCTTGCGCAGCTGCTTGCCGGCCTCCTCGCGGCCCTTGGCCGCCGCCTCCACCTGCCCCTCCAGCTCGCTCAGGTCCAGCTCCAGCTTCTTGCGTCCGGCCGCCGCCAGCGCCCGCTGCTTCCGCTCGTCCTCCAGCTCGGCCTCCAGCTCCCGGACCTGCTTGACCAGCGCCCTCTTCTTCTCCTCGCCCTGCTCGTCCCGGTTCTGCAGGTCCCGCTCCAGCTGGGCCTTCATGGCCTGCATGTTGACCTCCAGACGCAGCTTGGCGTCTTCCGTGGCCTGCAGCTCGTCCTCCAGCTCCTCCAGCTGCGTCCGCATCTCCCCCACCTGCTGCTCCAGCGTCCGCTTGGACTTCTCCAGCTCATGGACCTGATAAAAAAAAAAGACATGCTGTAAGATGCATATAATTATTCCCTCTATTATACCTTACTGGCAGGCTTTACAGAAATGCAGGAATAAATGCAGGAATAAAATGTTGCAGAGTAGATATACTTAGAACGATGTTAGTGGCGAGTAAAAAAACAGTGTCACCTAAAAGGGAAGATTGGATAGATGTGATACATAACATTTACAGGATGGAAAAGAAAAAGACTTTCTCGCTTAGATTTGGACAAATTTAAGAATTTCTGGAAACACTGGGTTGAATTTGTGTCACCATTGAAAGCAGACTTTTTCTAAATAGATTCCCTTGATTCTTGCTACAAAATTTTAATTGTTCATTAAAAAAAGTTAAATTAAAGATATGTAAAAAACAGATTGAAACAGGACTAATGTCTGAGAAAGCGGGAAAGATTGATACGGTATGTGTTGTCTCAGGAAATGTTAAGTTTAAAATAATTGTATTTATTTTTATTGGAAAATTTAACAGTTTACTAGTTTGCATAATATGTAAATAAATGTCAATTATTCTCATAAAAGAAACAAATTGGTTGTTTTTATTAAGTGATCTGTCTTGTTTTCTGTTGTTTATTTATAATTGGGCTTTAATAAAGCAAAAGTAAGTTTTATCAGATTCATCGATGGAATATTTCATAGAATAATCGATCACCAAAATATTCGATAGCTGCAGCCCTAAATGCGGTACTGCCATTTTAGGGAGGATTTTCATTTGCTATGCATCAAAACAACCCATATAAGCCAATCTTTAATAATCTGTATGTTACAAGTCCATACTAACTAAATAAATTGCTAAAAAGTACAAAAATATTACCGCAGGACTTCTGCCCCACTCATCATGGTAAAAACATGATAGTGTTTGCCATGTTACTGGCTAGAAGGCTCATATTGCTTAAATGGAAAGATCTCCAACCTTCAGTCAATGGATCAGAGATCTGACTTTAGAAAAGATCTTATAACTTCTTTTCTCTATGGCAACCAGTTCTAGATCAGGTTGAGAAGATAGATGCCTCAGACATTCCCAATGTATACAGGACTGTCTCAGAAAATTAGAATATAGTGATTTTCTGTAATGCAATTACAAAAACTAAAATGTCATACATTCTGGTTTCATTAAAAGTCAACTGAAATATTGCAAGCCTTTTATTATATTAATATTGTTGATCATGGCTTACAGCTTAAGAAAACTCAAATATCCTATCTCAAAAAATTTGAATATTCTGGGAATCTTAATCTTAAACTGTAAACCATAATCAGCAATATTAGAATAATAAAAGGCTTGCAATATTTCAGTTGATTTGTAATGAATCCAGAATGTATGACATTTTTTTTTTTTTTTTTTAATTGCATTACAGAAAATAAAGAACTTTATCACAATATTCTACTTTTCTGAGACAGTCCTGTAGATATAACCCCTCCTTCTCTTTACTTCCCCTTTTTTTTTTTCCAAACGATTTAATGGATTAAAACTCTGGGAAACTAAATGCAGGATATGTAGGTGAAACTCTTCCTGTTTAACATGCAGAAAGAATTATTGCTCTGTTTTATTTGGTTGTAATTGTACATAAGTTTTAAAAATCAATATGCAAATGGATGCGCCGGCTCCAGCCGGTCTTAAAGGGACCTTTTTTATCTCTGAAGATGTTATAAAAAGCTTTGAGGCTCCAGATGAATCGTATAACTTGACCTTCATCACCTTCCTTCGTCCTCTCAGATCATTCAGATAATTATTTCTACATATTTCAGCTGGTTAAATAAACGTCTGATCAGATCTGAGGTGGTTCCAGAGACGAGGAGGCGACCAGCGGCGTCTGAACTCACGTTCTTCCCCACGTCGTCCTTGGAGCTCATCAGGTCCTCCATGTCGGAGCGCAGCTGCTTGTTTTGGCGCTCCAGCTCGTCCTTGGCCTCCAGGGCCTCGTCCAGCGCCCGGGCCAGAGCCAGCGCCTTGGTCTCCTTCTCCCGGGCCTCGGCCTCGGCGCGGTCGCGCTCCTCGCCGCAGCGCGCCGACACGCTCTTCTCCTCCGCCAGCATCTGGTCGAACTTCTTCTGCTTCTTCTCCAGGCCGGAGACGATCTGGCGCTGGTGGTCCAGCTCCACCAGCTGGTCGTCCAGCTCCTGCTGCAGACGCGTCCTGGTCTTCTCCATCTTGTCCGAGGCCAAGCTCTTCTCCTCCAGACGCTGGTTGGAGAGTTCCACCTCCTTCTGCAGCCGCCGCCTCGCCTCCTCCAGGCCCTCCATGACGCCCACGTCCTCGTCCAGCTTCTTCCTGCTCTCACACAGCTGGGGTCACAGACAGAGATCATCACATCAAACTATTTATTTATAGCACTTTTCATACAATAGTATGAATTTTACATCATAAAATCAACATTTAACATATAAAAACTAACACAGTCGTGGTTAAAAACACATCTGGTCATTTTGACACACGTCCTCACTTTAACACCCCCCCACATAGACATAAAAAAATAATAATATAAATAAAAATATAATAATAAAAAAACAATCACGAAAATCATAAAAATAACTTTAAAAAAAAGAAAAAAAAGAAAAGAAAAAACAACAATCACGATAATTAAAAATATTTTTAAAAATAAATTAGATAAATTAAATAAATACATTCATAATAAATCATAAATCATAAGTAAATACCTAAATAAATAAATTAAAAAAAAATAATAATAAATTAAATAAATAAATTTAAAAAAAAATCACGTAAATAAATAAAACCTAAAAAAAAACAGGCCGAGTAGGCGGAGTCCCCGGGATGGAACATCCCCATGAGGAAAAAGCTCTGGAGTTCACTTTTTAGGTTTATTTTAATGTTGTTTTTACTTTTTCATATGTTAAGTATGTAATAAAATAATTGAAAATAAGTAGTTAAAATAATAACTAGATAACATATTAAACCAAACTAATAAAATAAATAAAATTCAGTTATAAGCTAAACTAAAAATGTTCTTGAGCCTCTTTTTGTGAATATCAACAGTCTCTGAGGTTCCCTGGTAGCCGTTCCACCAATGACGACCGTAGCAGTGGAACGAGGTCTAACTTTAGGAACCATTCAACGGCCGCTACCAGAGGAGCTCAGGGTCCGCCAGGGCTCATCATTTAGAAGCAGATCAGATTAATGAAGAGGCCCGAAAACATTAAGATGCTTATAAACTAATAAAATAATAGGGGTGTAACGATACACTAATCTCACGATACGATACAATATTATAGCAGTATTTTTTTAACAACCTTGCATGAGGAACATATGACTGGAAAAAATTGTCTTTTATTTGAAAGACACAAAATACAAAACAATGCTGTGTGTTTGCCCTATTGTTATAGTTTGTAATGCTTTATAACTGTTTAAGTTTTAAAGAGAAAGCCAGGACAACCATTTTCCACAAACTGAACTAAAAGTAAAGGTCAGGTTTGCATTATGATCTTCAGTTTCATACAAGTACAAATATTTTGTTTCTCTCATGTATGATTTGGCTTTTTTCTTTTCCAGAAATTTAACAACTAAAATTAAATAAATAAATAAATAAAAGTAAATAAATACATACAATTTTACATCATAAAAAAGATTGATTCATGCTCACCTTATAAGTGTAAGAGGAGATTTATTTTTGTTAAGAAGGTTATTTCATTATTTAATAAATATATTCTTTATATTGTGATGTAAATCAGGGACTATAATGACACTAGTCAGTTTATCTGTAGTGATTAGTCTGTTTTAGATTGGGCGGAGTGATACGCCACAGTACGGCACTAGGTGCTGTGTTGATGTTCTAAAATCCTACACTGTTGAGGGACATTAAAGTACACTGGAACTCAGCAGAAGTTTCCCCGTGTTTATCCTACTCACCACCCCAAAAAGGTTTAATTTAATAAGGTAAGGCTTAACTCTACACCAGCCTTACATAAGTAAAAGTTCAGAGCTCAAAACGGGACTAGTTTCTTCTGAGCGGAGGAAGATTTTGGTCCGCGCGGTCGCGGCCGCGCTCGCGGTCGGATGTGCGTTACTAGTCAACACAATAGATTAATATTAATAACCCAATATCGCGATACAGGTTGTCACCTCCACGATACGTATTGTGACGTTTTTGTATCGCGAAATTTCGTGGCACGATATATTGTTACACGCCTATAAAATAACTTGAATTAAAAGCACAGCCGGTACCTGGATTTGCCCCAGACCTGCCTGGCCCCGCCCCATGGCCACACCCCGCCCCCTCCCTGGCCCCGCCCCCAGACTCAGCTGTCCCTGCAGGGCCTGCAGCTGCTTCTCCAGGCCCCGCCCCCTCCCTGACCCCGCCCCCTCCCTGGCCCCGCCCCCAGACCCACCTGTCCCTGCAGCGCCTGCAGCTGCTTCTCCACACCCCGCCCCCTCCCTGGCCCCGCCCCCAGACTCACCTGTCCCTGCAGCGCCTGCAGCTGCTTCTCCAGGCCTCTCCGGGCCTCCTCCTCCTCCTCCTGCTGCTCCAGCAGCGCCGCCTTGTCCACCTCCAGCTGGCGGATCTGGCCGCTCAGGTTCAGCTTCTGCCGCGTCTCCTCCTGCCGCAGCTCCTGCAGGAGAGACGGGAGACGGGAGAGACGGGAGACGGGAGAGACAACGCCGTTAAACCTCCCACACGTTTATGGTTCTGATCAGTTTTACACTCAAACACAAGTAAAAGCTCAGAAACATCTGTTCTCCGTCTTCTGCTTCACACGGTAGCAAAGCATCATGGGAGCTCGTCTCCCACCTCCGAGTCCTGCAGTCGGCCGTTCAGGTTGTCCGCTTCTTTGGCCAGTTTGAGGCTCCTCTTCTCCGCCTCCTCCAGCAGAGCAGAAACGTTGTCCAGCTCCGTCTACGAGCCAAACACAAGTCAGGAGGATTCATGGAAACATCTGCACCAGCTGCAGCATCTGATCATCAATATCAGCATAATCATCCAGGGCGTCTACAGGTTTGACCAAGTTCAATTTAAGACTTTTTAAAACCATTTTCAAACTAAATTTAAGACCAACAAGACAGTCACACACTTTGAACCCAATGTCCAGAGAAACTGGAATTTTCAAGCCATTTGTCGTTAAATTTACATTTACCCATATTTGCCTTGACTCAAGACTGAGGTCAAGGTTGCCAGATCTGACAGGTTCCAGCCCAAATGCGACATAAAATCCGACAAAATACATTTCAAGCTTCACATCACCACTAAATAGCCCAAAAAGTTCAGGCTCCAAACAAAGACTATAATTACATTGAGTAGATTTAAGCAAATAAAATATCAGTGAGTTTATTGTGTAAGTTTCTACTTTTCTCTGCCATAATGGAAACATTTTTGTTAATTTCTCCTAAATATTTACTAAAAACCAGGAAATCAACACGTCCAGTCCTGTATTTTTTAGCCCAATTGGGGGGAAACCCACCCAACCTGGCAACCCTGACTGAGGCGTCTAACAACTGGAAACAGATTTATTTCTCCCCAAAACTATTACTGTATTTTCTGGACTATAAGCCGCTACTTTTTTCATATGTTTTGAACTATGCGGCTTATACTAGCTATACTATATAGCTGACAGCTGGCGCTGTAATGGCGACAGGTGGAGAGTGTCTCGCTGTGTGTTAGTCTGCGTTAAGTCTGTTAAAGTTTGTCCAAACCTGTCAAAGTTGAATGAGTGGCAACTTATTGCAGTACGACTGTGACTTTGCTAAGAACACTTGCTAAGAACACTTTTTAATAATGGAGAAGACCGTGCTGCTGCTCCTGCTGCTGCTATTGCTCTGGACAGCTGATTCGCTTATGTCGGCGTCGGGGAGTTTCAGAGATGATATTCTGCGGTACTCCCGGAGTGATCTCCTGCTTCTTCGTCATATGGATTACCCTGCACCGACCCTGGACAGCTGTGGGGAGCTTCTACTGGGACAAACCGGATCGAGCCGAGACCACCACCGAACAGGTACGAAGAGGAAGCGGGGAAGGAGGGGAGGCGTGAGGCAGAGACTAAAAAGACTCAGCGGTACCCTAAAAACTCCACCGCTCCCATCCATAATGCTCGCAAATGTCCGTTCTTTACGCAATAAACTAGACGAACTACATGCAAACATATCCTGCCAGTGGGCTTACAAAGAAGCAAGCCTGCTCTGCTTCACCGAAACCTGGCTTGACGACACGATCACTGATTCGCAACTCCATCTGGACGGATTTGGAATTCCGCTCAGATTGGACCGGGACACTGGGAGTAGTCTGAAGAAACATGGCGGGGGGCTGTGTGTGTATTTTAACAAACAATGGAGTAGATCTGCTGATGTGAAATACTCCTGCTGCACACCTGACGTAGAGATCCTTGCTGTGTCGTTTAGACCGAAGTATCTCCCCCGGGAGTTTGGTCAGCTGGCTCTAGTGCTTGTTTACGTCCCTCCCTCTGGAAACGTCACACGCGCGTCAGAGGCCGTCACGGCGTGTGTCCATCAGATTGAAAACACATCACCAGACTCCCCTGTTTTCATCTTGGGGGATTTTAACAGTTGTAGGCTAGACAAAACTCTTTCAACATATCAGCAGTATGTTACTTGCCCCACCAGAGGTGATAAAACAATTGATCTCTGCTACGGTAATGTAAAGAATGCATATAAAGCGTACAAAAAACCCCCACTTAGTACCGCTGATCATAACGTTGTACATCTTATGCCTGCATATCGCACAAAATTGCAAAGAGAGGGCGTGGCTAAGAAGACTGTGAAAAATTGGGATGGAAACGTGGCTGAAACACTTCAAGGCTGCTTTGATTGCACAGACTGGGACCTGTTAATTAGTGGGAATAGTCTTGAGGAAGCGACTGAGGTGGTTTCTCACTACATTACCTTCTGTGAGGAAATAATTGTCCCAACCAAAATTGTAAAAGTATTCCCTAATAATAAGCCGTGGATCACAAAAGCCTTGAAAACCACTCTAAATGAAAAGAAAATAGCATTCATCTCAGGAAACAGGACTGAGTCAAAAATTATTCAAAATAAATTGAACAAACAAATAAAATCTGCCAAGAGAGCTTACAAGGATAAAGTTGAGAAGCTTTTTCTTGAAGGCAAAGCCAGGGATGCCTGGGCAGGCGTGAAAACACTGGCAGGCCTTCCCAACAGAAATCCTACCACATTACACCACAAGGATGGGGAAAAAGACAATGTCGAAATGGCAGAGAGTCTGAATCAGTTTTTCTGTAGATTCGACCAGTTGGACTACTCACAGGAGCGGCAGGAGCTAATAACTGAACTCACTCCACTGACTCTCTCCAAAGGAAACCTGGAGCTGCAGCAGGCGGATGTTGAAAAGGTTTTTAGAAAGATTAAGACAAATAAAGCACCAGGACCTGATCAGATCAGTGGACGCTTGCTGAAAGTCTGCTGCAGTCAGTTGTCTGGTGTTTTCTGCTCTCTCTTTAACCGCTCCCTGGCCGAACACTCTGTCCCATCACTCTGGAAATCTGCCATTGTCTGTCCAGTAGCCAAAAAGACCAATCCAACTTGTAATAATGATTATCGACCTGTGGCATTAACATCACTGGTTATGAAGAGCTTGGAGAAGCTTGTTCTTTCTCAGCTTCAGGAAGAGCTCAGTATGCGTGCTGACCCTCTTCAGTTTGCCTACAAGCGGCACAGGGGTGTGGATGATGCTGTTCTCACCTTGTTGCATGAAACTTTCACTCATCTGGAGAAGCCCAAGTCCTTAATCAGACTGGTCTTTGTGGATTTTTCTAGTGCATTCAATACCGTGCAACCCCACTTGATGGGCAGGAAACTGTTGCAACTGGACACCAATCCACATCTGATCCTCTGGGTCCTCTCATTTTTAACAGACAGACATCAAAGGGTTCGGGTCAATGGTCACCTCAGCTCATCAAAGTTACTTTCCACAGGAGCCCCCCAGGGTTCTGTTATCTCACCGGTACTCTATACTCTATACACAAATGACTGTAGGAGTACGAGCCCTGGTATAACATACATGAAATACTCTGATGATACTGTTATTGTGGACACTACCAACTCAGAGGGTCAGCTGCAGGCTGAGATGAACATTTTTACAGAGTGGTGCAGGCAGAACTGTCTGGACCTCAACACCACTAAAACTAAGGAACTGGTTGTTGACTTTCGGAGAGGTCCATCCAGCATCCCCACTCTGTCTGTCAACAATCAGCCTATAGAGAGGGTTGACTCATATAGGTATTTGGGGACAGTAATCGACCACAAGCTCAACTTCCAACCTAACACTCAATCCATTTTTTCAAAGTGCCAGCAACGCCTCTTTTTTCTTAGAAAACTCCGTAAACTTCAAGTCCACCAATCAGTTCTGACAGCATTTTATAAGTGTTTTATTGAATCAGTTTTAACCTTCAACATAACAGCTTGGTTCGGATCCTTATCTAATATTCACCGTAATCCATTAAATAAAATTATTACATTGAGCAGCAAAATCATTGGACAGAAGCAGGAATCACTGATCAGCATCTATAACAGAAGGACTAAACGGAAGGGACAACAAATATCCTCAGACATCACACACTCACTCTACAGTCAGTATAAGCTCCTCCCTTCAGGTCACAGATACAGATCACTACAATTCAGGACAAACAGAGCCATGTCAAGCTTCGTGCCCTCATCAATCAGACTCATAAACAGCTGATCTTACCTATTCACTTTTGTACCCGCTTTTATACATATTTTTAAAAAAATCATTGTATTTATCACGCACTTAACGGGGGACTTATATTTTTTTATATTTTTTTTATCTCTCTCTCTCTCGTATTTTATCTATGCTATGGTTTACAGCATCCAAGTCCAGCAGTATTTGTGATTGCCCAATGTATGTTGCTTTATTGATTGTTTGGTTTGTTTCTGTACTGTCCTGTTGCATATGTTATCTGTACACGCAATGATGCTGATGCTTTTCCACAAATGAAGTTCCTAACGGATAAATAAAGTTATTTATTATTATTATTATTATTATACAAAGGTGCAGCTATTCTGTGGATTTTTCTTCCACCGCTCGGGCGCTCTAAACGGAATTAGAATAAAAACTAAGACAAAATAAATGCAAAGAAGAATACGCTACTTCTTCTTTAGCAGATAGAAGTAGAAACAGATTTCAAACAGATAAATAGATAAATAAATACCGGTTATTTTCTCTTGGTTCTGTCCCGTTTTAATCAGCAAAGTTGCTGCCGTGTTAAAAGACACTGTTAGGAAAGATCTATTTAGGTACAAACATGTACATCATTTACAGTTCAAAATGGTTCTGTAAATGTAGTAAATATCTAATCTAACAACAAATATTTGCGGCTTGCATATCTTTTTTTTTTTTTTAAATAGAGCGGATGCGGCTTATATACAGGTGCGGCTTATAGTCCAGAAAATACGGTATATAAACTTTCCCCTTTCAAAGTCTAACAAAACTTTTTAATGACAACTGGATAAATTCCCTCTAAAATTATGATTCAATAATTAAGCCCCTTGGATGGAGATTTCAGACTTATTAAATGATTTCCTTTCACCTGCAGCCTGCCGGAGCGCTCCCCCAGCTCCCCCCTGGCTCGCTCCACCTCGGCGGTCCGGGCCGTCAGCTCCTGCATCTGGACCTCCAGCTTCTTCCTCTTGTGCTCCGACTCCGTCTTGGCCTGCTGGAGACTCTTCAGCTCCAGGCCCAGCTCCCTGTTGTCGCTCTCCAGGCCCTGCTTGTTCTTCTCCAGGCCGGCCCTGAACTGCACACGAGAGAGAGAGGAGAGAGGTGAGTTCCTCAGATGGGAGGGCCTGGGGGGGTAAAGCTGCTGTCGTCCAAAAGGAAAAAGATCCCTTATTCAACCATATCGGCAAGAATTTACAGAAGAATTAAAGACAATATTGGGACTAAGACTTGAGATTTGTATCTGGGTAAAATCCCAGAGGGACTTATGGCCCGAGACAACTATCTATAGAAAGTGCCGTTCCACGGAAATGGCTGCAGACAAATCTGCCATCAAAGGACGACTGGACCACAATAGTTAAAAACTGACCTTAAGATTACAGGCTGAGCAGTATATAAATATATCATATAAAAGTGGACTTTATATTCTGTGGAATGTAACTCATTGGCTGTGTGAATCAAATCCTGTTTTTTGGGGGGTTTTCTTTATTTTTATTAATGTATGCCCTAAGTAAACCTGTTTGTTCTCTTATTTTATATGTGTATATATATATATATATATATATATATATATATATATATATATATATATACACACACACACACACACACACACACACACACACACACAGTATATATATATCTTGAAATCAAATCACTTGAAATCAATTGGTGATTTCAAGTTTTTTCCAACACTAAAGGAAGTAAAACACACACGCACGCACGCACACTTTGTTTTACTTCCTTTATTGTTGGAAAAAACTTGAAATCACCAATAAAAAGAAAGTTGCAGAAAAAAAAGAAAAAAGATGGGGAGAAATGTGGAAAAATAAATATGTTGTAAACTCAAATAAGAGTCTTCTGTATCTGGAATGAATGTATTCTTGAGTCTATAAGGTAACAATAATATAATTATAAGATAACCTTGTTTGAATTGTAAAATGGGTTTGGCTAAATACAATATTTGACTAAAACTAAACTAAAATGGACAATTCTGGCTAAAATAGGACTTTTAGTCGACTGAAACTTGACACGACTAAAAGGAGAATGAACGTGACTAAAACTAATAAAAACTAAAATGAAAGCTGGACCCAAAGACTAGACTAAACTAGAAGTGAACCGGGCCTGCAGCCGGCGGTACCGACCCGCTTGGCCTGGTCCAGCTGCTCCGCCAGCTCCTCCAGCGCCGACGCCTGTCTCTGCCTCATGTCCTGGATCTGGGCCTCGTGGTTCCGGCTCTCGTCCTCGATGTTCTTCTTCAGCTCCGCCACCTCCTGCTCCCGCTTGGACCTGCAGACCACAACAAGGACATGTCACAGGACATATTTATAAACCAAAATTAACAATATTTACTATGATAAAAAGCTGTTATAGCTGTGAAAACTATGTTTGTGCCTCGTTATCTAAAAGACAACGATCACTATCCGCAAATCCAAAATGCCATACTGAACAGTATACAGGGCTGTCTCAGAAAATTAGAATATTGTGATAAAGTTCTTTATTTTCCGTAATGCAATTAAAAAAACTAAAATGTCATACATTCTGGATTCATTACAAATCAACTGAAATATTGCCAGCCTTTTATTATTTTAATATTGCCGATTATGGTTTACAGTTTAAGATTAAGATTCCCAGAATATTCTAATTTTTTAAGATAGGATATTTGAGTTTTCTTAGGCTGTAAACCATAATCAGCAATATTAAAATAATAAAAGGCTTGCAATAATTCAGTTTATTTGTAATGAATCCAGAATGTATGACATTTTTGTTTTTGTAATTGCATTACAGAAAATCCCAATATTCAAATTTTCTGAGACAGTCCTGTATACTAAAAAGTATACTTAAATTCGGCATACTTTTGAGTAAATATCAATAGTGTGCATTAATTCGGACATACTATTAAGAGCGCACACGTCACTTCCTTCCGTAGGAGGAAGTGGAGGAAGTGACGTGTCGCAGCAGCAGCGCTCCGCTCCGCTATTTCCCGTTTATTCTGGCTGTAACAAGATGACATTATATAATATTATTATATCTGAATATTATAATATTATATAATAATATTATACTTATGACATATACGTATCACTTAGCAACCAAACACCGCTGCATTGTATTGTGGGAAGTTTCTGCTTAGCTAGTGTCCATCAATCCACACTAATACATTTCTCCAGAATGAGTATGGATACTATTGAGTACGTACTAATGTTTCGGACGCACTAAAAAATCTCACACTGTTTTTGCTACTCATTAGGGTGGAAGTAGGGGATTTCGGACGCAGCCTATGTGCCCATCTTGCCTCTGCACCTTGAGACTGGACGTTATCGTTATCTCCCAGAAGAAGAGCGGATTTGTCCTTACTGTGACATTAATGATATTGAAAATGAGTTCCATTTTGTATTTTATTGTCCTCTGTATCATGAGCTGCGTCAGAAATTATTTGATAGGTGTAAGAATTTAGATTTGATGTGGGTAAGTGATACTGAGAGGCTCAAATGGATTTTTGATTATAAAGTATTTGCACTTGCTGACTAATTAGAGAAAGCATGGGATAAACGAAGAAAAGTAACATATGTGCAGGGTTCCATACACATTTTAACCAAAACATTTCCATGACTTTTCCATAACTTTCCCATGACTTGGCAGCAAGTTTCCATGACATCAATGTATGAATGAAATATAGGAATAAAACTATGTAAAAAGTCACCACAGTGGAGATCTAATGACAATTATGGTTTTATACAAAAATTAGTTTAAACTAACACTGATATACCAGCAATATGTTGTAGTATATGTTGTATAGTAATCTAATATAAATGTAATAACTGTAATAATAACCGATCTGCATGATGCGCAAGACACTAGGCACGTCACGCATGAGAACACGCGAGACTTTTCTATACGAAAAATGTATTGATCAATTTTAAATCTACCTTATACGCTGTTATTACTAAATGTTATCATTAAGTGAGAAAAATAAATTCCATGACTTTTCCAAAACTTTTGGGGTGAACTTATGTTTCCAAAACTTTTCTAGGCCTTGAAAATGACATTTTCAAATTCCATGACTTTTCCAGGGTTTTTCAAAATGTATGAACCCTGTATATGTGAAGATATAATTCTGGTTTTTGTTGGGGAGAAAGAAATATTAAGTATTTTTTATTTTTATTTTTTTTTAATTTGATTATTTATTTAGTTTTTCTGGTGTACATTGTTTAGCTCCCAATTAAGTGAGTGTGATATTGTATATTGATGATTTTCTGTTTCTGGTGTGTTATAATCCTGTAAGGGACGGGGTTCGGACATGACACAAAAATAAAACTCAGTCATTCATTCAGGTCCGGTTCAGGGTCCGGTTCAGGGTCCGGTTCAGGGTCTGCGTCCGGTCCGGCCCGTCTCACCTGAGCTCCTGCTGCGCGGCGGTCGTGTCCAGCGTGTCCTCCAGCTCCGTCTTCAGCGCCTCCAGCTCTTCACTCAGGTCCCGCTTCAGCTTCTCTGCCTTGGACCGGGCCTGGCGCTCCGAGTCCAGGTCCTCCTGCAGCTCGGCCAGCTGGGCCTGCAGCTCCCGGAGCTGCTTCAGGGCGCCGGCCTTGTGGGCCGCCTCCTCGTCGCTCCTGGGGGGAGACAGGCCCGGTTCAGACATGGTTCAAGGCCCGGTTCAAAGCCGCAGCCGGAACCGTCTTGTGTTCTGGTGAAACTTTAAAGTCACATGAAAAATATTTTTTCATTTTTTTTTTTCTTAAATGATTAACCCTGGATTCACACTGAAAGCGTCAAACATCGCCTGACGCAGCATCGCGCTGCTTGGTGGATTCACACTGAAAACTGCATGTACTGCCGACGCCTGCAGGGGGCGGGGATTCAAGCTGCAGAACTGGAGTGAACAAAGTGCATATAGCTTACACATATCTATATAAAGCTGCACATCTTCAATTTCCTATTTCACCATGGATCACACTTTGGGAAGCTTCTTTATATCTTAGTGTTATTTCCGCGTAGATAAGAGTGAGTTTGATGCTCCTTAACAAGCTCGGTCTGCGGATCAACAGCAACCATCGGGGAACCGTTGGTCCCGGTGAAGCTGCAGTCTGTCTGCGGTGAACACTGACACACCGGGTCCCAGCGGATTTGGTCACATTGTGTTTTGAGATTAATAAGCACGGTTTTTAATTATTTTGCGTTGGATCGATGTAGCAAATAAAATCGTTCAGACCATCCAGCTCCTCAATCATCAGTTACGTGTTTTACGTGAGCAGTTCAGGTAAAAACCGCAGTCAAATCAGCAAAAATGTCAGTTTGCTGGATGAAATATATTAATTCCTGATAAAATAAGTGTGTTAGTGCACAGCTCTGCTCATGTACACATGTGAATGCGTGAACGTTTGTGTGAACATGAAAGTACAATCTGCATTTAGGTTTCTTGCTTCGGGAATCCCGGTCTGTGATTGGACGCTGCCTTGGCGTCGCCGCTGCTCATTTGCATAAAATTGAGATTTTTCAACTTCAAATTGACGCCTCCGATGCCTCTGACACGCGCTTTCATAGAAAATTAATGGCAGCTGGACGCCTATGACGCCCGTAACGCTTTCAGTGTGAATCCAGGGTTACGTTGCGCCGTGGAGTACATACTAGTGATGCACCGATTGTTCGGTAACCGAAATTGTTCGGCCGAAAATGGCAAAAAATCACTTTCGGTGTTCGGTGGAATAAGTGGGAAAAAAAACCGAACAATTAATAACGGCGTTGTAATATAAATAGACTGGCCGCTCCGTAACTGTTGCGCACCACATAAATCGTTGGCCAACCAAAAACTAACCACATAAGAATTTTACCAACATTCAGCAGGTGGAACCAAAACAACATAAATCAATCTATTCCAGGTGCGTTTAGATGAGGAAATCAAACAGTGAAGAGCGTGGAGTGAAGTGGTCGGTGCAAACATGTCAGCAGTGTGGAAGTATTTTAGAGTGGCAAAGAATAAAACAAGAATGGCTGTTTGCAATGAATGTTCTGCTCAAATATCTAGAGGGGAAACATCTGCAAAGTCTTTCAGCTACAAGTTTGATTTATCATTTGAAATGATAAAAAACCCTGAGCGCTTTAATGCATTTTTATTGTTTTAAGGCCTATGTTACAATGTTCAGTCAGTTAAGCCTAACGTAAGCTCAAAGATGGCCAAAAAATGTATTTTGCTAATTTATTTATTTTAAGTTATTGTTCTTTGCTGGTATAATGTCTGCTGGAATATTTAAGAAATGCTGGGAAATTAAAAAATGTTCAGTTTTTTATGTTCAACAAATGTTTTCTACCTTGTAATTTTGTAAAAGATTTTTTTCTTTTAAAAGCATGCCTAAATCAAATGTATTTGATTTATGCAATGGTGAAAAAATTGGCAAAATAAATGAAAAACTGCGAAGAACCATGTTCGGTTTTGTTCGGTATTCGGCCAAGTGTTTATTATTATTTTCGGTTTCGGTTTCGGCCACAAATTTTCATTTCGGTGCATCACTAGTACATACCCAGGACCAGCTCAAAGCCAGTCCGGGACCAGCTCAGAACCGGCTCAGAACCGGGCCCGTCAGGTTAAACGAGACCTGAACAGAAGTGCAGACGGCGGTGTGTAAACGAGTCGGGCCGGTGTTCCCCCCGCGGAGACCCGGGTTTGGACCAGCGCAGGAAGCCGCAGGGATGTCAAACTAAAAGTGTGTGGAGGTTCTGACTGGCTGTGGAGGCCGGGGAAAAGCCCGGCCCGTGTTTGTTTCAACATCTATTTCAGGTGCTGACTCTGCCGTTGCCATGGAAACAGATCCAGGACGGCTCTGGGGAGAAGGTCGGTGTGAAGCTGAACATCAGGTACTAAAACGAGCGGCGGCGTCAGGCCGAGTGCAGACTCTTATTTTGAAGGTTATATAATCAGCCGCCTGGAAATAAAAGATTAAAAGATGCTCAAACAGCATTCAGAGGTTGGAAATGTTACTCAAGTCCCTGGTTTTTGTTGCTGGTTCGATCCCGGTGACCTCTATCATTGCTCAGGTGACTGCCGAGACTCTTCGAGCAATCAGGTCATGAAGTATTTAAAGGAGACCTATTATGGATCTAATACCTATTTTAAACAGGCCTTGAATGTCTTAAAAACAAGCTTTTGATTGTTTTTGCTAAATAAACTAGAAATTCAGCCTCTGGGTCATGTCTTTATCTTCCCATTCTCTAACCTCATTATTGGCGGGGAGGCTATGACTACGTTTACATGCAGTCAAAATTCGGGTTATTGCTAATATTCCGGTTACTGAAACATTCAGAATATTCCGTTTCCATGCGTGAGCTAACAGGGTTATCCCTGTTTACATGGTAATTAATCATTTGGGAAATCTGGATCAAACCAGCGACGCACGGAGAACATCATGATGCAATTCCCGTCATTTCCGCTTCTTCTTCCTGTATCCAAATCTTGGATATAATATTCCGTTTGGCGTTTACATGACCAAATATACGGGTTAGAAAAGGAGTAACCCAGGGCTCATATTCAGGTTTTTAAAAACCGGAATATGAGCAAATTCCGGTTATTCAAAGGGGTTATTGGTGTTTACATGACCGTGCAAAACCGTGTTGTTGC
The DNA here is from genome assembly GCF_033807715.1 of Cololabis saira. NCBI lineage: Eukaryota > Metazoa > Chordata > Actinopteri > Beloniformes > Belonidae > Cololabis > Cololabis saira. The sequence continues at coordinate 4,115,817 of NC_084587.1, read as the reverse complement.
TATATTCCGGTTTTAAAAGGGTTATTGATGCATGGAAACGCAGGCTATGATAATGAGGCTCTGTGCTGATTGGCTGCCTGAATGACACGTAGAAAATGGCGGAAGCTCCGGCCGGCAGAGTTAGTTGTGGTTTCACGCAATGGAGGCCAACCGATGTAAATCGCTCCCGTCGTTACGTAACAAAAGGGAGCAGAATCTTATTGGCTCGTAGAAGTCACATCACACTGGATGATCATCCGGGCGGCTGTACAGACACTGCAGAATCTGGTTGTTTCCTCCTTCTCTGAGTTGGCAGGCTGAGGGGAGACGACTTTATATATGTTAAAGCAAGAGAAAACCTGTTTTTCATAATAGGTCCCCTTTAACAAAGGATGAAACCATGTGACTCCCCTCTAACCAGCAGCTAACCTGGCCAGGCCTGCAGCTCCTCCTCCCTCTAACCCAGGGGTGTCAAACTCATTTTGCTTGGCGGGCCGGATTTGACCAATTTTTTTCTCGCGGGCCGCACGCTCAAAATAACAAAAACGGTGCGGAAAATGTTTTCTCTAATTCTTTTTTTTTTTTTACTATTGTTATCTAATCCAATATCAGTTTAGTTAATTTTAAAGGAAATATGCACTTTGTTTACACTCTAATTATGTAAAATATATTTCTTCCGGATCTTTTCTTGAAATTTCTCGTTTTTTTTCAAATTATGTAAAATACTTTTAATATCATTTTACAAAGATAAACAGAAACAAGTATGTTTTTTTTATATTTTGCTTTTTTATAGGAAATCTAATTAAAAGCAAAATCTTTATTACATCCGAGAGTGTTTCTTTGTGATTTAGAGATTTTTTTGTAGTGTTAGTGTATTTATTTTTAAAAATTGGCGCGGATATTTACGCCAGTGTGCCGAAAAAGTCAGCACTTCTTTTTTAACTGTTTATCCTCGTATTCAAAACTGAAATTATCTGAATAAATATCTTCTATCATCTTTTTTAGCAGTGATATTTTTCCTGCGAAAATATATAATAGTAGTCAGTTAATAAAAATAAACCGTCTACAAAGAAATAAAATCGGTAAATGCATTCTAGAAAACAAAAAAAATGTAGAAAACTGCTCTCTTTGTAGAATAACGATGGATTTGTAGAAGAAATATATTATCGGATATGCTGCGATTCATGGCAATAATTTATGCCTTCCTTTTTAGTAAATTAACATTTCGTTTTTTTTGCGTTGGAAACTTCTCGCGGGCCGCATGAAAACCTCTCGCGGGCTGCATGCGGCCCACGGGCCGCACATTTGACACCCCTGCTCTAACAGCTAACCTGGCCAGGCCGGCCTGCAGCTCCTCCTCCCTCTAACAGCTAACCAGCAGCTAACCAGCAGCTAACCTGGCCTGGCCGGCCTGCAGCTCCTCCTCCCTCTAACCCTCTAACCAGCAGCTAACCTGGCCAGGCCGGCCTGCAGCTCCTCCTCCCTCTAACCAGCTAACCAGCAGCTAACCTGGCCAGGCCGGCCTGCAGCTCCTCCTCCCTCTTGGCCAGCGTCGTCTTCAGCTCCTGGATCTGGGCCTGCAGCTCCTGGATCTGGTCCTGCAGGTCCGTGGTCTCGCCGTCCAGCTTGCGCTTGGCCTTCTCCAGCTCCTGCCGCGTCTTCTCCTCCCTCTTCAGCCGCTCTGCGGGGCGACACCACGGCAGGCGTCAGTCACCCACCTCACCGTTGCCACGGAGACGCAGCTCCGGGAGAGACGCTCACCCTCCAGGTCCACCATCACCAGCTCCTGCTTGTTCTTCACTTTGCCCAGGTTCTTGGCCTTCTCCTCCTCCTCCGTCAGCTGGGACGTCATCTCCACCACCCGGTCCTCCAGGTGCTTCCTCTCCTGTCGGGGGAACGAGGGCACATCCTGAGCTCGGGTTCAAACCCTAAACACAGCGTCTAAAGGTTTGACCGAGGTCAATTTAAGACTTTTTAAAACCTTTTTCAAACTAAATTTAAGTCACTAAGAAATCCAGCGCTGAGGTCGAGGTTGCCAGATCTGGCTGACAAGTAAAACCCGTCGAAATAAGAAATAAACTGCCCGAATCAAACATTCTCTATGTTAAAACCATACATTTTTAAAACATCAGAGTTTATTGTGTAAGTTTCAACTTTTTTCTTCCATAATGGAAACTTTTTTGTTGTCAATTCCTGCTAAATATTTAGTAAAAACCAGGAAAAGCAGCCCAAATATATATTTTTCAGTCCAATTGGGCTGAAACTTGCCCAACCTGGCAACACAGATTTGGAACCTCCGGGAACCAAGTCAGATCCTGAGGTCGGATTCAAACCCTAAACACGGCGTCTACAGGTTCGACCGAGGTAAATTTAAGACTTTTTAACACCATTTTCAAACAAAATTTAAAACCAAAAAATTCACAAAAAAATCCAGCGCTGAGGTCGAGGTTGCCAGATCTGACAGGTTCCAGCCCAGACACTATGTAGAACCCACCGAAATAATGAGAAACCAGCCCAAATCATACATTCTCTATGTTAAAACCTTAAATTATTAAATGTGTTATAAATTTCAAGCTTCACAACACCACTAAATAGCCAAAAAAAAGTTCAGGCTCCAAACAAAGACTACAATTAAATTGAGTAGATTAAAGCAAATCAAATATCAGTGAGTTTATTGTCTACGTTTCTACTTTTCTCTGCCATAATGGAAACTTTTTTGTTGTTAATTTCAGCTAAATATTTTGTAAAAACCAGGAAAAGCAGCCCAAATATATATTTTTCAGCCCAATTGGGCTGAAACTTGCCCAACCTGGCAACACAGATTTAGAACCTCTGGGAACCAAGTCAGATCCTGAGGTCGGATTCAAACCCTAAACACGGCGTCTACAGGTTCGACTGAGGTAAATTTAAGACTTTTTAACACCATTTTCAAACTAAATTTAAATCACTGAGGTCTAGGTTGCCAGATCTGGCTGACAGGTAAAACCCGCAGAAATAAGGAAAAAACAGCCCAAATCATACATTCTCTATGTTAAAACCATAAATTATTAAATACGTTATACATTTCAAGCTTCACAACACCACTAAATAGCCCAAAAAAGTTCAGGCTCCAAACAAAGACTACAATTAAATTGATTAAATTAAAGCAACTAAAACATCAGTGAGTTTATTGTATAAGTTTCTACTTTTCTTTGCCATAATGGAAACTTTTTTGTTAACAATTTCCCCTAAATATTCAGTAAAAACCAGGAAAAGCAGCCCAAATATATATTTTTCAGGGATGAAACTTGCCCAACCTGGCAACACAGATTTAGAACCTCTGCAGGACATTCTCCTCGAAACGATGAAATAAACTTTTTAACGATGACTGGATACATTCCCTCTACAATTAAGACTCTTTGGATTGAGATTTAAGGCAAATTAAGACATTTAAAGGCCTTATTTTAGCAAAAAATGGAATTTAACACTTTAAAACCCTTAAAAAGTCTTAAAAACCCCAAACTGGTTGGGAAGATCCATCAACCAGATATTGATTCTGGTTTCAGGGAATAATGAGCCACCAGCATCAACCCAAACTAAAACAGGGTTTCATGGATCTGACAGGCTGAACTGGTGATCAATCGTTATGATCCCGGCTGGTACTGATGAAGCGGTCGATCCCCCACCTTCAGGAACTTGGAGTTCTGGTCCTCCAGCAGCAGGATGTCCTCCTCCATCTTCTTCATCTTGGCCTCGGCCGTCACCTTGTCCAGCTGCAGCTTCTGCCGCGCCGCCTCCTCCTCGTCCAGCTGCTCCTCCAGGTCCTGCGAGGAAGAGGAGGAGGAGGAAGAGCTGCTGACGGACAGCTGAAGGAGAAGCCCCCCCGAACCCGGAGCCCGGAGACCCAGGAGACCCGCCCCCCACCTGGATGTGGCCCTGCATCTTCTTCTTCTCGTTCTGCAGGCCCTGGCTGCGCTCCTCCTCCTCCTCCAGCCGGGACTCCAGCTCCTGCAGGTTTTCCTCCAGCTCCTGCTTCCGGGACAGGAGTCGAACCCTCATCTCCTCCGCCTCTGCGAACAGCTCCGTCTCCGCCGTGAGCTGCTCCGCCAGGATGTTCTTCTCCTCCACGATCTGGACCACAAGGTGAGTGACTTTATTGATAATGAAGGAAGATTTGTTTGCAGGTAAAAAGTATTTACAACAACAACATACAGTACAGAGACACAAACAGGAGAGAATAACAAAACAAAACATTGACAGATAAACAAAACAAATGCTCCAGATTGAACAAGCAATACAATAAATAGATAAATAAAAAAACAAAAAAATAAATAGACCTAGATCAGGGGTGTCCAACTCGCGGCTCTTGCGACTTTATTTGATGGTGCAGTGAAAGACACGTAGGAAGTGGAGGCAAAATATGCCGCGACTGGAATCGAACCCGCGTCGCTGTTCAGGGGAAGGTTTACATGAGTCACGGATCAACCCGTTGAGCTACACGGGCGCTAGCGCTCGTGTTTGTGACGGAAATAACTCGGAGGGAAAAAGATCCACTCTCAAAATGGCAGGGAAAAAATGCACGACCAAACGAAAATATGAAGATAAACACAGGACGTTTTTAACAGAGTGGGAGAGTTTAATATATATAATATAAATTAATTGTGAATATTTAAGCAATACATCATGACAGCCCGTGGTATACGCTCATTATATCACAGCTGAGCGGCGTCTCCGGCCCGACGCAAGGTGATGTATTGCTTTCATAAAATGGTTACCAATTATGTAAATATGAAAGAGGAATACACAATATATTTTATGTAGTTTTTAATTAATCAGAAATACATATTATCCAGTAAAAATAGCCCCACTGTGGAAAAAATCCATCTCTTCAGATGTAGCTCTGCATGTCGTCTTTTGCTCGTCTTTTTTTTCGGAGACAGGGACTAATTAATTATTAACGAAAATAAAAAAATAAACTTTTACACCAGCTACTTTTTGCTACCTGCTGTAACCGTCAAAAAATATGTAACAGTTGGTTGTTGTCATGGATACATTGTTGCTTCCCTGACGCGGAATGATGCTGTGATAAGGCTTTTGAATAAAAGCCTTGTATGCTCATTATACCCCAGTTAACCAATCAGATTGCAGGATTTCACCTTTCCGTTTTCTAATGGTATTTTTATGTCTCAGAGAGAGCAGGGAGTGAAGGATCATGGGTAGTTGATGTGGCTCTTTGCAGTAACACAGTAACCAATTGTGGCTCTCAGCCTCTGACTGGTTGGCCACCCCTGCTCTAGATGGACGATGGGAAATCATGTCCTATTTAGGGCATTAATAGAGGGGACAAAACTACATTTATACCTTTTAGTTTTGCACAAAGGAATTTTAAACCTACGGCCAGAAGGGAGATACTGGGATTCTCCGTATAGTGGATGAGATGGATCATCTAAGATGGACTCAGCTGGTGTCTGTAGCTCTGTAGTTGAGTTGTGGCTCTCCAATTAGCTCACTGGCCACCTCACAATCTGGTTTTTATTTTTTAGGGGTAAGTTGCCAAACCAGGACGCTAAGTTAAAGGAGATTATAGATTGAATAAAACATCTACAGAGCCGTTGAGACCTTCGAGGCTTCGCGTGACGATGCTGGTGAACATGTCTGTGGAGATTCATTTATCCAGGTAGAAAGTTCTTCTAAAAAGATGCTGGTGAACGTGTGCGTGTCTGAGCTTCACCTGCTGGTGTTTCCTCTCCATCTCCACCATCTCGTTCTCCACCTTCAGCTGCCTCTCCTTCACCTTGGTCAGCTCCTCGTCTTTGGCCAGCATCTCCTCCTCCTGCCGGGTGACCTGCAGCAGCGGCTTCACCTGAGGGGGGGGGGGGGTACACCTGGGTCAGCTGTCTTTAGGGGGAGGTTGGAGGTTTGGGGGGTTCAGGGTTCAGGTCTCACCTTGGTGAAGAGCCGCCACCACTGCCAGTGCCGCAGCTTCAGGTAAGCTGCACAGTTCCTCTGCAGCACCTTCAGGGCGCTCAGCTGCTGCTGCTTCTTAGCAAAAGCTCTGCAGGAGAGAAAAGAAAGAAGTAATAAAAGAAAGGAACAGAAGAGAAAAGAAGAGGACGAGGAGTCAACATCTGTGTTTCCGAAAGCTTTTGACCTTCTTCCTTCCACACGTCTAGTTTTACTTTAGTAGAACAATCCGAACCTCTGTAGCAGCTTTTAACAGTTTTTAAGTGGTTTTAAAGGGTTTTTCTTCATTTCTTCTTTCACACAACTAAACTAATTACAGCAGATGTGCAGAAGTTGGTCTTTAATCAAAGTGTTTGTATAAAAATAATTATCCGACTGAAGTAAAGCAAATACAAACTCAGAAAAATTAGAATTACATTTTTATTGGATCATAATTAATAAAAAAATACCAAGTTGTATCTATTTTGTTATTTCTGATAACTTTCAAATGCCCTCTGCAATTTAAAACCCCCGTTGCTGCTGCTGCTATGACATCGAATAGGCATTTGAAAAATATGTTGCCACTTTCTGGGGCTGTATAGATATTTATTAATGATACTGGTTCATTCTTTATTCTATCCATTACTGCAACGTATCTCTTTATCTTTGCATGCTTTATATTTGATATTAATGTCGCCACTCCTCTTCTACATCCTTCTTTGAATTAACTGTAGTATGAGTTGCTATAACGACATATTTTTAGCTTATTATGCTCTGATTGAGTTGAGGGGATTTGTGCCTTCTCTTTTTTAATTTTTGTCATTACCTTTTGTCTTTTGAGAGGATTATTCAGATCATTCAGCGACAAAATCTTCATATTTGTCTCCATATTCTGCTTTTAATTTTATTTTGTAATGTATCTGTCGTCTCTTAAAAAATACAAAACTTATAGTAAAAAAGTAAAGTGGAAAAAAATACCAAGATGAGGGAGGATGAAGGATGAGGGTGGAGGAGGCGGAGCTTCACTCACCTGCGGGCCAGGTATCCCCGACACACCGACTGGAAGTAGATGATGACGTCGGTGATCTTCAGGTCCCGCTCCTCCTCCAGGTGGGCCAGCACTCCGGTCCTGAAGAAGATCTTGCTCTGGCCGATCCGGTACAGGTTGGGGTCCAGCTCCAGGGCTCTGATCTGGGGGGGAGGACAGATTCAGACCCCCCTCCACCTCCACCCCTGACAGATTCAGACCCCCCTCCACCTCCACCCCTGACAGATTCAGACCCCCCTCCACCCCTGACAGATTCAGACCCCCCTCCACCTCTGACAGATTCAGACCCCCCTCCACCTCTGACAGATTCAGACCCCCCTCCACCTCCACCTCTGACAGATTCAGACCCCCCTCCACCTCTGACAGATTCAGACCCCCCTCCACCTCCACCTCTGACAGATTCAGACCCCCCTCCACCTCTGACAGATTCAGACCCCCCTCCACCTCCACCCCTGACAGATTCAGACCCCCCTCCACCTCTGACAGATTCAGACCCCCCTCCACCTCCACCCCTGACAGATTCAGACCCCCCTCCACCTCTGACAGATTCAGACCCCCCTCCACCTCTGACAGATTCAGACCCCCCTCCACCTCCACCCCTGACAGATTCAGACCCCCCTCCACCTCTGACAGATTCAGACCCCCCTCCACCTCCACCCCTGACAGATTCAGACCCCCCTCCACCTCTGACAGATTCAGACCCCCCTCCACCTCCACCCCTGACAGATTCAGACCCCCCTCCACCTCTGACGGAGTAAGGAGTAGTGATGCACCGAAATGAAAATTTGTGGCCGAAACCGAAATTAATAATAAACACTTGGCCGAATACCGAATAACACCGAACAATGGTTCTTCGCAATTTTTCATTTATTTTGCCAATTTTTTCACCGTTGCATAAATCAAATAAATGTGCAGTGAAATACCCGCCAGTCACAATTTGTCTTACTGTATTTATTGTATTTTTTTCTCATAATCCTTTTCATTTTTTCCCATTCAAATCCAATTAATCATTTTTCATTTTTTTCCATTTTATTCTTTATTTCATTCAAAAAACAAATACACAAATAAACAAACACAAATACAAATGTTCCTAACTTATGAATGAAAAGGGAGCAGAAAGAAGAAGAATCTTATCTGATCTGCCCCTTTCACAAATAACATAAATTAATAATAATAAAAAATAAAAAAAACAACTAAGTGAATAAAAACAACTAAAATAAAATTAAAATAACATTAAATAAAATTACCACCGCCTATGGGAATGTCAATCAAACTCAACATTTTTCGTTATATTTCCTTAACATACAGGCTTTAATTGTTCTTTTGAATGTAATGTTTGATTTGGATTCTTTGTTTTCTTTATTCCGATTGTTCCATAAACTGATTCCTTTCACAGAAACACAACGTTCCATCAATTTAGTCCTGCATCTTGGTTTTATAAAAATCTCTGTTCCTTTTAAGTTAGACTTGCTTTTTCTTTTTTCAAATCTTTTCTAAATGTTGATTGGTAAAGTTTTTTTATGAGCTTTAAACAATCAGGTCGCAGTGGGGCTGATCTGGGTTATTTTCTTGGAGGATCTCGTCATATCAGACAGTGAGGCATCTGTAGTACGGGCCCTTTTCTCTGCGCTCTCTCCCCGATCTCCTGCGCTGTGCGTCTCGTCACCGTCACCAAGCCTGGATCATTTCTCGTGTCCTCTGCTTTTTCCCCACATCCAAGTAATGATCTGACATGTTTGCTGCATTTAACACCGCACGCCCCTCACTCCACACTGTTTGATTGCGTCATCTAAACACGCCGTTAATAATTGTTCGTTTTTTTCCCCACTTATTCCACCAAAAGTGTTTTTTTGCTATTTTCGGCCGAACAATTTCGGTTACCGAACATTCGGTGCATCACTAGTAAGGAGCAGGGTTATAATAGTTTTGAATTTTTCATTTTAGTTTAGTTTTATTTCGTTTTGACTTTTTCTCCTTCAATTCAGTTAGTTTTAATTCGTTTTTAGTGTGGGTTTGCTAGTTTTTATTAGTTTTTATATCTTCAAAAATGCTTAGTTTTAGTTTAGTTTTTATTAGTTTTAGTTTTAGTTTTAGTTTTGACGTCACGGACCGTGAGGCGTTAAGGTGCCGTAGCTGCCAGTTGGAGATAAATGGCCAGAGCGGAATAAATTGATCAAACCAAGAGGCTTCTATTGACAGGGACGAAAACGGAGGAAATTATGTCTATAATTTCATTTCGTTTTAGTTAGTTTTCTAAACACGCAATATAGTTTCAGTTAGTTATCGTTTTTGTCTTTTAATTTTCGTTTTTATTTAGTTCAGTTAACGAAATTGTTTTTTCAATTTTAGTTTTCGTTATTTCGTTCGTTTTCGTAAACAATAATAACTCTGGTAAGGAGTAAGGAAAGAGCGTCACCATCCTCTCGCAGGCCTGCTTCCCGTCCATGAAGCCCTTGGGGATGGCGCTGGGCGTCAGGATCTCGTACCTGCGGACACCACGACCCGTTAGTCCGGTTCCTAAACCCAAACCTGCACCAGAGCAGCTCCGTCCCGCCGCCTCACCTCTGCCTGAACTCCTGGAAGACGATGCGGTTGGGGAAGCCCTGCCTGCAGATGCGGATCCCCTCCAGGACCCCGTTACACCTGAGCTGGTCCAGGACCAGGTGAGGCTCCAGCTTACCGGCCTGCCGGGAGAAACATGGTCAGGGACCCGGACCGAGTCACAGAACCTCAAACAGGAGTCTGGGTTTACTCTTTTCTCGTGGTTGGGGATGATGCAGCGGACGAAGTTGGGGTTGGTGTTCCTCAGCGTGGCCATGAGTCTGGTGAGCGACTCCTTGTACAGCTGCCCCACCGTGCGGAACATGCCCTTCTTGGTTTTGTACGTGGCTCCGAAGGCCGTCTCGTTCATGCCGGCCACCTGGTCCAGGCCCACGATCCGGTCCACTGGGGGGAGAGACAGAACAGCGGTTAGGACAACAGGAGGCGCTGATGGAACAGCTGAGGGAACAGCGGGAGGAACAGCTGAGGGAACAGCTGAGGAAACAGCTGAGGGAACAGCTGCATTAACAGCTGCAGGAACAGTTGCGGGAACAGCTGCATGAACAGCTGCATGAACAGCTGCATGAACAGCTGCATGAACAGCTGCAGGAACAGTTGCAGAAACAGCTGCGGGAACAGCTGCGGGAACAGCTGCGAGAACAGCTGCATGAACAGCTGCGGGAACAGCTGCGGGAACAGCTGAGGGAACAGCTGCGGGAACAGCTGAGGGAACAGCTGCAGGAACAGCTGCAGGAACAGCTGAGGGAACAGCTGCATGAACAGCTGCATGAACAGCTGCATTAACAGCTGCATTAACAGCTGCATTAACAGCTGCATGAACAGCTGCATTAACAGCTGCATGAACAGCTGCATGAACAGCTGCATGAACAGCTGCATGAACAGCTGCATGAACAGCTGCATGAACAGCTGAGGGAACAGTTGCAGGAACAGCTGCGGGAACAGCTATATGAACAGCTGCAGCCGCGGTGGGTGGAGCTACATGACGGAGAGCAAACGGATGAAAACAAAATACTTCTGAAAGTAGAAAAAAACAGTCTAGAACTACGGCTAGGTACGGCTAGCCTGCAGGTGGAGGTGACGCAGCGCCTACTGGGGACTCTGCTAGTCCTTTTATTCAGTTCACAAACAAATAACGAGAGCTCCTGATTGGTTCATTCCGGCAACTGAAGACAACAGAAATGCTGCAACAGCTCGTCCTCTTTAATACTCTGGTTGTCTGGACAGACGAAACCAACATGGACATTAGCTGCTAACTTAACAGCATCTCAGGAGAAACGTGTGGGGGGGGGGGTTGGTGCTCCACGTAACCAACAGTGGACCAAAGTTCCCCAACAATCATGAAGATTCTGATCTCCTGAAACAGGAAGGACGACTTCACCTCACTAAATAATAAGCTTACTTACTAACAACATGAATTATTTTTTCAATAAATAGAAGTTTTACATTGTTTGTCAAGTTTTATTTGCGTCATAGCAGAGCGGGTTGTTGACTCTGCCCCCCCCCCACCTTTTCTCTTCTGTACACGTCTGCAGGCCAGAGCTTCAGGAGCTGCATGCTGACCTGCAGCCCCCCCTCTGATCATCCCACTGCTGTTTCCACCTGTCTGTGTGGATGTCTGGTAGATGCCTGCTGATATCCAGACCTGCAGCCCCCCCCTCCTCCCCTCTGACCACCTCAGTGTCTGCTGTCTACATCTGTTTATATAGTCATCCTTGAATTGCACCAGTTCACCATTGTGTCCGTCTCTCCTTTCTCTGTTCTTCATTCTCTTTGTCTGTTCTCTCTTTTCCTGCTCTGTCCAGCTGGTCTTGAGCAGGAGCCCCCCCCCTTATGATCCTGGTCCAGGCCCAGGTTTCTTCCCTCCTAAAGGGGAGTTTTTACCTGCCATTGTTTATGTTTATGTAATAATTGCTCGGGGGTCATATTCATGTTCTGGTCTCTGGGAAGATCCTACAGACAACTTCTGTTGTAATAGACGCTATATAAATAAAACTGAATGGAATAGCTGCAGATCTGAGGTTACACCACTAGCTGCCCAACTCTAGATTTAAAATCATCACTTTCCTCTGGTGATTGATAAACAATCGATGTGTTAGCTAATGTTAGCTAAGCTAGATGAAGTCTGTGTTTTTCTACATGATTAAATAAGTTTCAGTAACATTGGAGTTAAAACGCCGTTTTGATTTATTTCAGAAGAGACGTTGACATCCTTGATCTTCTGGACATTAAGTTGTCAGTTTAATCCAAAAAAGACATAAATCCGTTTTATTTGGATTCAGAAAATGGAATAAAACAAACTCGTCTCGACAGTTATACGGCCCCCCCGTTGCTGATTTAATCTGTTTGGCATAAACACCATGAAAGTGATCCAGGTTCAGGATCTTCAGTGTTTTTCTGTGAAGCTGGAAGCTGCAGAAGTCCCAGTTCTGGTCCCTGTGGGACCAGGACTCGACGGCCGGGGGCTCATCTGGGTTTCAGGGCCGCTGCGCCGATCCAAACCCGACTCCGCCGGCTCAACGAGCCAAACAGACGCTGGGGCTGGAAACTCTTCATCGTATCTAGAAGCTTATTTTAAATCCTGAGTGTCTGCTGGGAGCCGAGCGTCGGATGCGACCTGCTGCCTGCCGGGCCTCGCCAGCGACTCCCGAGCGCCGAGCCAACGGCCCGAATACCGGAGACACGTGGCGTCGGCTCCGGGATCCCATTCAGGAGGAAGCTGGAAAGTTCTGCCTGTCGACTATCCTTCATTTACTTCTGGATGCGTCCCGTCCAGCTAAAACAGGAATGTTTAAGCGTCACAAGACCTGAATCAGCTCCCAAAAGCTCTGAAACACACTCGGGTTCAACTAGGGACAACTAATTACTACATTCTGCTTATTGAATTCAATTCAATTTTATCTTTATAGTGTCTATTACAACAGAAGTTGTCTCCAGGATCTTTCCAGAGACCCACAACATGTACATTTTCTCCACATGTTGTACATTTTCTCACATGTTGTACATTTTCACACATGTTGTACATTTTCTCCACATGTTGTACATTTTCTCACATGTTGTACATTTTCTCCACATGTTGTACATTTTCTCCACATGTTGTACATTTTCTCCACATGTTGTACATTTTCTCTTTTCTGTTTTCATGATATATTAGTTCTTTTGTATTGCACTAATCACCACAACAAATTCGTTGTGTGTGTTAAACGACTTGGCAATAAACTTATTTCTGATTCTAATTCTGAACATGACCCCCGAGCAATTATTAAATAAAACAATGGCAGGTAAAAACTCCCTAGTGGGAGAAAAACCTGGGAATTCTCCTTATTGGAGAATTAGCCGCCGCTGCTTCTGGCTGAAACAAGGGAGTCATGCCAAGGAGACAAACAAACGCTCTGAATAATCTAAAACTCCAAAAACAAACACCTTTAAACACCTCTACTGGTCCTAGATCCGGTTCTGGAGCTGCTAGTCTCTCTCTGAATCTCAGGAGCGAGGAAACGTCTCCTCCGACAGGCGTGAAGACGTCTCCGTTGATTGACACCATCCGCGTCTGGACATACCCTTCAATTCTCCCGTTTTGGTTGGGAAATGACTGTATTTTACCCCCGTTTCCCGCCGTCCTCCCGTATTAGTATTTTCCCATAAATTTCCAGTTTTATAATATAATAATTTTTAAACAGCATTCCTGAGCCTCTCCAAACTGAATTCTTAGTTTCTGCCAAAAAAGTGAAGACTTTGGGGCCGCTCGGTGGCGCAGTGGGTTAAGCAGCGGCTCATATACTGAGGCTACAGTCCTCCTGCAGCGGTCGCAGGTTCGAATCCCGGCCTGCGCACCTTTGCTGCGTGTCATCCCCGTTCTCTCTCTCTACCCCTTTCCAGTCTGCATCTCCAATAAAGGGCCACTAGAGCCCAAAAAAATCTTTAAAAAAAAAAAAAAAAAAAAAAAAAAAAGTGAAGACTTTGTGTAAAAAATCAGACTCAGAGAGCCACATGAGTGAAAATGACAAATTAAAAGAAAATGTAAATGTTTCACTTGAAGACAAATCAATGTGTGAAAAAAATGAAAATATGTGCTTTAAAATGTGGTTTAATTCACGTTTGTGTTTTCATTGAGGCTCTATTATAGGAATCACATACATAGGAATGTCCACATCATTTCAGTGTCAACAAAGGTAGAACTATCACATTCTGAGCACATAATTGTAGTTTGAAAGTGGTTGACAGGTAGATATTTTAGATTTCTTGTAAACTTCTTAAAATGTAATACTGGATCTCGGTTGTGCTGGTGGGACAGCAGCGGAAAATGTGCTTTATTTTTAAATCCAAAACTTGACCGGTAAGTTCTGGACGGACACGTCTTTGGTAGAAACGAATCACCTGATTGGTCGGTGATTTTGGACCCTCAGGTTTGACTGAAGGCATAAATCATTAGTTTGATCAAGATTAAAATAAATCTGTAAATCAGTAGATCTGCTGCAATACGATTCTGATTTCATTTGATGATATATCGATTGATCACTTCGACTCACATCGAATCACAGATATTAACTAAAAGATTTCATATTCTAGACGGTTAGAAAGAAGAAAACATCTGTTGCTTTGATGAAATCGACTACAAAAGGCCTGGAGAGCCTTTATTGACGAGGATTTTATTGATGCTACCGGACGGGTCGTCGTAAAACTGAACTGTAATTGAACTAGTTTAACTCCGTCGTCGCCGGGGGAAACTGGTAGGACACCGATCACCGGCTACGACAAGATCTGCTGGTTTTGTTTGGGCCCAGATCTGCTACAAGTCCTTCACCTGCCGGCTCATCCAGACACGTGACACTGGGGGGGGGAGTAGCTGTGGTCACGTGATCCACACCTATAGAGGGTCTGCATTGACGTCACTTCCCCACTGGACCAGCCCCCTTACTCACACTGAGGGGCAAAACATCAGCAAAAACAGCTGCAACTAGTGGAGAAGACGGGATAACAGCCGATTATCGGCTTAAATTTAAGGCAGTTGGACTTGACAGTGACCCGTACAGTTACCCCAAGAACCAGTGGTCCATGGACATTAATATTTGGTACAGTTACCAAGAACCAGTGGTCCATGGACATTAATATTTGGTACAGTTACCAAGAACCAGTGGTCCATGGACATAAATATTTGGCCACGAATCCAGTTTCCTGATATTTATATGTACTTAATTTCTACGCCGGGGAAATACACGAACCAAAGCTTGAAGATACAAAAGTCTTGACGCTTGGTCCGACTTCAAGGCAGGATTTGTTGTAGAAATTAAAGTGATGAGGACACCGAACTTTATGATTTGACCGTTTAACGTTAGCTACCCAAAAATCCAACATTACCTGATACAAAATGGGAACCACAAATCCACGTTTCGGTGTCTGGAATCCAGTTGTTTCTGTGAATTGCAGCGATCCATTTGTCTCTCTTAAGCTTATTTTTCTGCAGTCTGTAAAACGATAACTCTGATTTCTTGCTAAATCTATGAGTACAGTCGATCACACAACAGCTCTTTCCCATTTTAGATGTTTTCCAGTTGCTGAAACTGAAAGTTTACGCTGCCACTCAGTCTTTCTGACACTCAGTCTTTCCGACATTCAGTGGGCGAAACCCTCTGTGAAGCCGCATCTGTGACATCATGCCGATTCCCTGTATAGGAAGTGTGAATCAAAGCTCCTCTCTAGTTTCAGGTGATGAGTGATGGAAGTTTACCGTCTTTCCAGAGTTCAGCCACGAACTTGTCGGTGGACTGATGCAGCAGCGTGGCCACGTTGTCGTTCAGGGGGTCCATGTTCTTCATCAGCCACTCGTCGGCCTTGTAGTCCACCTGGAGGAACCGGAGCACAAGATCAGAACCAGAGCACGTGTTTGATCCTCGTCAGATCAGGAGAGCTCAGCTGATTCAGCTCCTTCACGTGAGATAAAAACCACCAACTATCAAAGATCAGGGTGTCTACAGGTTTGACCAAGTTAAATTTAAGACTTTTTATTACCATTTTCAAACAAAATTTAAAAAAAAGCGTCACACAATCTGAACCCAATGTTCAGAGCCATTTGTTGCTAAATTGACATTTACCCATATTTGATAGCCTTGTCTCGAGACTACGGTGACTACAGTCGAGGTTGCCAGATCTGGCTGACAGGTTCCAGCCCAAACACAATGTAAAACCCCCCAGAAGTAAGGAAAAACCAGCCCCAATCATACATTCTCTACGTTAAAACCCTAAATTATTAAATACATTTCAAGTCATAAGCAAATGAAGCCAAAAAGAGTTCAGGCTCCAAACAAAGACTCAATTAAATTGAGTACATTAAAGCAAATAAAATGTCAGTGAGTTTATTGTGTAACTTTCTACTTTTCTCTGCCATAATGGAAACTTTTTTGTTAATAGTTTCTCCTAAATATTTAGTAAAAACCAGGAAAAGCAGCACAGATTTTATCAACCCCCCCAGTCCTATATTTTTCAGCCCAATTGGGCTGAAATCTGCTCAACCTGGCAACCCTGACTGAGGCGTTTTCAAGCAAGCGCGTGTCTAACAACTGGTAAACAGATTTATTTATCCTCAAAACGATTTAATAAACTTTCCCTTTCAAAGTGTAAGAAAACTTTCTAATGATGACCGGATAAATTCCTTCTAAAATTAAGATTAGAAAATTAAAACCCTTGAATTGAGATTTAAGACAAATAAAGGCATTTAAGGCCTTATTTTAGGAAAATGGGATTTAAGACTTTTTAAGGACCCGCGGCCGCCCTGCAAAGCATCCCGTTCACGCTCAGAGAGCGTGGAAGGAATGTTGGCGCCCTCAGATCCTGGTGAGGATGAGGAGATTGCAGCGAGTGTTCGGTCTCAAACATCCGTCGTTGTGACGTTAATCTTCCCGTGTCGCCTCCTGCCTGCCAGGAAAGTGGCAGCAGCTTTTATCCAGTTTTAACCACAGCGACAGCGTCCAGACGTCAGAGGAAGATTAAAACATCTGTAATTCCTCCTCCGAGGGACCGGGGCGGAGAAATGCCACAGATGCCAAGTGTTTCAGCTCATTTAGAAGAGAGTTTCCGGTTAAAGTTGAGCAATTTTATAAAATTACTAAACAGGGTGTCTTACAGGTTTAACCAAGGTAAATTTAAGAATTTTTAACACCATTTTCAAACAAAATGTAAGACCAAAAAGACGAGTCACTAAGAAATCCAGCGCTGAGGTCGAGGTTGCCAGATTTGGCTGACAGGTTCCAGCTCAAACGTGATGTAAAACCCGCCAAAATAATGAAAAAACAGCCAAAATCATACATTCTATATGTTAAAACCGTCAATTATTAAATGCCTAATACATTTCAAGCTTCACAACACCACTAAATAGCCTGAAAAAAGTTCAGGCTCCAAACAAAGACTACAATTAAACTGAGTAGATTAAAGCAAATATAATATCAGAGTTTATTGTGTAAGTTTCTACTTTTCTCTGCCATAATGGCAACTTTTTTGTTAATAATTTCTCCTAAATACTTAGTAAAAACCAGGAAAAGAAGCCCTAATCTATATGTTTCAGCCCAATTTGGCTGAAATTTGCCCAATCTGGCAACACAGCAGGAGATTCTCCTCAAAACAATGAAATTAACTAAATAAACGATGAAATAAACTAATTAATGATGACTGGATACATTACTTTTAAAATGAAGACATTGGATTGAGATTTAAGACATTTTAGCAAAAATTGAATGTTAGACTTTTTAAGGACCCGCAGCCAGCTTTTATTTTGAAATATCTCTGCTGTAGATGCATCACATGTATTTTTTAGGTTTGCATGAAAGGATTGTTAATTCTGTACAATCTAAGGTTTAAACTCCACTTTCTCTCTTTATATAAAAAATTTGAGATCTTAGATTTCCTTGATTTTGATCATGGCGTGTCCTTTTGCCCAAAGATTCAAAAATAAATTAAGAAAAGCAGTACTTAGCAAAAAAGTCAGTTTTGTTCTGAAAGTCTTGGTTTATTCTGAAATTCTGAGTGTGTAAAATTGAATATTTTTTGTTGTTTGGTTCTGGCTGGTTTCAACAATTTAAAGGTTGAATTCCATTAAATCTCAGACCATTTTTGTTTAGATTTAGTTATGTTTTAATTGTAAAGAAGGTGCAATGTTGGACATCAGGAAGAATAGTCTTCACTGCAGTGAGGACTAATGGAGATCCGTAATAAATATATAAATAAATAAATAAAGAGCCGGTAAAAGCTCCAACAGACCCCCATGACGCTGCACTGGAGTTAGCAGGTAAAGGTGCTCAGATACAGGTTTTTAAAAGACAACACAGGACAGTCGGCGGGAATGGAGGTGAGGTGGACTGACCCGGCCGGCGTAGTGGATGATGCAGAAGTCGGCCTTGTCCTTGAGCTGCCGGGGCCTCTGGAACTTGGAGTGTGTTCCCTGCTCCTGGATCAGCTTGTCCACGAAGGTCCGGTCCGTGGCCTTGGGGAACCAGCACTCCTCGTCCAGCAGGGCCAGGATGCCCGGTGGCCCGGCCTGCGGGGATCAGAGCCATCGTGTCAGCGGTCTGGAGCAGAACCCGGTCCTGGGACCCGGGAAGGAGCAGCGGCACCTACCGGCCTCTCGATGAGGTCGATGCAGGGCTGCAGGTCCAGGCCGAAGTCGATGAAGCTCCACTCGATGCCCTCCCGCTGGTACTCCTCCTGCTCCAGGATGAACATGGTGTGGTTGAAGAGCTGCTGCAGCTTCTCGTTGGTGTAGTTGATGCACAGCTGCTCAAACGAGTTCAGCTGCAACCAGGAACATGAAAACAACCTATAGTTAAACTCCAGAAGAGAGTTAGAAGAATATTAAATATAATTAATTAAATAATAATTTTTATTTATTTATTTATTATTATTTCTCAGGACAATGCACATTGATGAACATATATAGATATGTAAATGTGCCAGATTGTAGCACAAGGCTAGTTTCCATCTGTAGTCCAATATAGGCAGGTAAGGTGTTAAAAGCAGAACAGGTAAAGATGCAATAAGAAAAATAAAACAGAAACAAAGACAAGTACAATTAGTAAAGACAAGTACAATTAGTAAAATGAGAATGATAAAAAAAAGTTAGTAGGTAGGAGGAGGAGGCCCAAACACACATTAGGTGTGTGGACACATTTGTTGACCTCTGAGCCACATTTTTATCTGGTTTTTAAAACTTGTTAAAGAGGGGCATTCCCTTATGTGTACAGGTATAGAATTCCATAACGCACTACCCTTTATGGATAGTGCGTTATGGCTAAAAAAGGTGGTGCCAGGCCATGTAGGGTTTTATACATTAGACAACTGTATGCAAATTTGCAGAAGTTGTCGAAGCTTAATAGATTGTATTTGTCCAAGATGTTGCAATGATGGTATGAGATAGGTTTTTTATCTAGGATTTTGAGTGCTTTTTTATATAAAACCTCCACTGGCTTGAGTGTGGTAGGCCCCACCATGGCCTACCAAATAAAGTTTCTTATCGCGATACTACTAATACTACTAATAAACTACTAATAAGAAAAAGAGTCAGGCACATTAAAATTCATAGATATTGTTTATTTAAAAACATTAGAAATTATACTTTATTTGGGAACGACTGATTCCCTGATAGGACGGTCAGATGAATATCTATTTGGCATTTTGATAACTGCCGCTAAAAAAGCGCTCACGAGACACTGGTTGCTCCCTGAGGCCACAACACAGGAGTGGATAAACTTAGTTAATGATAGATATATGATGGAAAAGAGTACATTTTGCATCCGTCTCCAGAAAGATTTGTTTGTAAAATTGTGGGCGAAATGGGTTGTATATGTGAAGCCTTTGCGCCCAGAATTTGTGGGGGTATTGAATAGATAAAACTTGTTTTGTTTTCTCCTCCTCCCTCACATTCTTGAATGATCTGAAGACAGACACTAATACTATCGTATCATTACCCTTATTATTATCTCATTCTCCACCCAACTGAGAATCATGTTATTTTTCTTCAGTATGGAGGTTTTATGTTTATAGTCTGTCTCTCCCAGAGTTCTTTGCAGTTTTTGTTTTTTCTTTCTATTTTCCTTTTCTTATCTCTTAATATGTTTATTTAAAATGAAAAAACTGGATGGCGGATAAGAATTTTACTTTGTGAGATGTACTGCCATATCTAAATGAAGAATTAAAAAAAAAACATTAGAAATATTATTTTGAGTTAAGAATAAAAGCCTTCCTACTTGTATTCAACATTTCTTTAGATTGAAAGAAACATTATAATTTAAGAAAGCGATGGGTCTTTGAAACATGTTAAATTATGGAATGGACTTTGTGATGAACTGAAATTATGTAGATCTCTGTAGAATTTTAAGAAAATATTGAAAGACAAAATAATTAAGGATTACAATGCAAAATGATTTGAATATAATTTAATTATGCAGAGTGATTTAGAGTAAATTTTCTTTTCTTTCTTTACTTTTGAATTACTGATAAACTGGGTTATCTTTTGGAAGGTACAGGATCGGCCAAAATAAGCTTCGGCTTCAGCCTCCTCCTTTTTCTACGGAAGAGTATTAGGGCCAGGCAAGAGAAAAATAAAAATAATATTTTAGAGGAGGAAGATTTTTTTTTTTCCATTATGCACTTTGAGAAAAAAGTCAAAATGTCGAGAATAATATTGAAGTACAATTTCGAGAAAAAAGTCGAAATGTATTTCAACTTTATTCTCGAAATTTTGACTTTATTCACGAAATTTCGACTTTATTCTCAAAATTGTATTTCAACATTAATCTCAACATTTCGACGTTTTTCTCGAAGTGCACAATAAAAAAAAATCTTCCCCTCTCAAATATTTTTTCTCCTGCATGGCCCTAATGCTCTTCCGTACTTTCGGTTACACAGAGTTTGTGTGTTATTGTTTATTTTGTGAAACTGATTAGTGTAAATGTGTATGATAATGTTTTGTCAGTTACATGAACACAAGTTAAGTTGCATATAATGTAACCGAAATAAACTATTCATTCATTCATTCATTCATTCATTCATTCATTCATTCAACCTGGCAACCATCACGGCCATCAGAACAGTTTAACCTTTGTCTGTTGTTAGGGTCGCCACCGACCCGTTCTTAGGTTTTAAATTCATAAAACTACCACAAAAATGCGTTTATTGCATCAAGGCTTTTTGACTTTGTCAGGAACCTTTATTTCAACAAAATAATATCCAACATTTTTTTTCACTAAATTATCAAATGCTCTGGTTGAAATTGTTACCTTTTACTTTTTTTCCATTTCCTTGAAGTAAATGGGTCGAAATTTACCCATAACACATAACCCATAACATAGATGTTACTATAGTTAATAATATTAAAATGAAAAAATAACTGAAACAAATGTATTTAAGATATGTGTTCTAATACCTCTCCGTAATAGCCAGGTAACACAACAACCTTTTATTTATTCATATGATTCTCTTGAGGCTCATTTTACCAGTTTTTAAAATTGAAATTAAGGGCTATACTGACAAAAAAAGGCCCAGAGTCCCATACCAAAAATATTAAAACCAATATTTTCATGGATAAGGAAGCCTAACAATGTAACCAAGAGATGAGAAACAAATTGGATGATGGATAATTGCTTTTAGTGTATTTTAGAAATAATTTAAAACACGGGTCAAAACCGACCCGTTAACATCGGAGATGGTAACAGAAAGCTAACACCAGACAAAGGTTAAACCCGGACCTGGAAGATCTCGAAGCCGGCGATGTCCAGGATGCCGATGAAGGAGGCGCCCTGCCGCTTGGTTCTGTCCAGAGCTCGGTTGATGCGGTGGACCAGCCAGCGGAACAGACGCTCGTACGTCGCCTTGCCCAGCGCCTCCACCGCAAAGTCCGTCTGCAGCGAACACAGGAGGGACGAAGACAAGGGAAAGAGCAGCGTTAGGATGTCAGCAACGTTTTTATCTCAGTAAGTTTCTCTTCCATGATGCAGCTCTGAGCTGGTTTCTGATGATCACGGCAACACGCTGCAAGGACTAGACTTGTAGTTCTAAAACCGGTCTTGGTCTCTAGACCACTTCTTTGTGGTCTTGGTCTTGTCTCAGGTTTCTCGGTCTGTCCAGGTCTCAGACTCGGATCATTGAGAGTCCGTTGCACACCAAGGTGACAGAATCTGGTATCAGCAGTTCTTACTCTGGTTAATGTTCAGTTTTGTAAACTATTTGTATTTTGCATCTGATTAAATGTTTTGGTGCATCTGCATGTGTCTGTATTTGATTACAGTTTTGTGTTTATACCGGCCTTGTTTGAATAAATATATGAATAATATTTGCATACCGTTGTGATTGATTAAGCATCAGGTCAATTTCAGTGATGCTGATATACGGTGTAATCTGATTACTATAATGGTAAATAATGTAATTTCAATCTATAATATTTAAAATTCAGGTTTCATGTCCAAATTCAGTCCAATTTAAATCAGTAACATTTACTCTTCCTTCCTTTTCTGAGGTGGAGGGGGGTGTTGGAGCTGGTTATTCTGCTAGAGGACTTTGGGACTAGTTAGTCGTCGTGTCAATCCTTAAAAACACTGGAGTCAATCCTCCAATAGTGTAGAAATAACGGTAGTGCAGTCGCCACACATATCTGATCTCAGCTGATGGAAACATTTATAGTTGGTTCAACATCATCATCCACTTCTCTGTGTTATTGAGCTGCAGTTGAAAACAAGCTCATATGGAAACTAGCTGAACCAGGATGATGGAATACAATCACACAGGATCAGGACATTACTAGGTTTGTTTCTGGTCTCTGTCTGGAGCTGAAGTAGTCTTGGTCCCCCCTTTCCCCCCCCCGTCTCACTGACCTGCTCCTTGGTCTGGGCCTTCTGGACGTAGTCTCGCCCCACCTTGATCCGGGGCGTCAGGATGGCTCTGGTGAACTCCATCACGTTCATCCCCAGCAGGTGACACAGCTTCTGCGCCGCTGAGGAGGTGAAGAAGAAGAATATCTGCTGGTTTAATGACGGACTTGAGCAGGTGTCTGACTCCGCCATGGATGTATTATAAAACTGGATGGGACGTCAAAAATGGCCGCCCATTCATTTCAATGCATTCTGCTCACTCAGCGCATAAGCCGAAAAAATCTCTGACTTCCGGGTTTACTTCCGCATACACGGGCCCATAGAGCATGCGCAGTTGAGTCACCTCCCATGATGCTCTGGGGCCTCCCATCATGCCCCGGGGCAATGACGCGAGTATTAATATAATATGTATTGATATAATATATTAATTAATGTATATTATTACATGTATAGTATTACATATATTATTAATGTATTAATATAATATAATTACATAATATATATATAAACATCCGTGGAATGCACGGACACGGCTGTGACGTCAGCCGTGACGTCACGCCCAGAAAGAGACTTTTCTTTGACTTTTCTGGCCGTTATAAAACATTTTTGACGGATATAAAGTCCATGACTTAAAAATATAGAATACAAAGATTAGTAATTGCCGGGGATTACAGCTGGAGGTTCCTGTGAACAGTTTTAGAGGCTTCTCTTTTACTATTGCGGTCTATGGGAAAAAAGCTTTCTGGGCCGCAAGGGATTTTTGGTTGCAGTACCGCGGCTGGCCACTGGGGAAAATCGGCGCGCCTTCTGAGTGGGAGACCCGGGGGCTGGACTCCGCCCCCTGTCTGACTCCGCCCCCTGAAACCAGCCGTGAAGAACCAAGCTGCAAGAACCTGGTTACCAGGAACCGTTACTATGGAAACAACCTGGTTACCAGGAACCGTTACTATGGAAACAACCTGGTTACCAGGAACAGTTACTATGGAAACAACCTGGTTACCAGGAACCGTTACTATGGAAACAACCTGGTTACCAGGAACCGTTACTATGGAAACAACCTGGTTACCAGGAACCGTTACTATGGAAACAACCTGGTTACCAGGAACCGTTACTATGGAAACAACCTGGTTACCAGGAACCGTTACTATGGAAACAACCTGGTTACCAGGAACCGTTACTATGGAAACAACCTGGTTACCAGGAACAGTTACTATGGAAACAACCTGGTTACCAGGAACCGTTACTATGGAAACAGCCTGGTTACCAGGAACAGTTACTATGGAAACAACCTGGTTACCAGGAACAGTTACTATGGAAACAACCTGGTTACCAGGAACCGTTACTATGGAAACAACCTGGTTACCAGGAACAGTTACTATGGAAACAACCTGGTTACCAGGAACCGTTACTATGGAAACAACTTCCAATCTAGGTTCAGGAGGCCGACACCACCTCCACCTTTAAAACCAAACTTAGAACCTTTCTGTTTAGTAAACATCTAGTTAGTGTTCAGTAAACCTCTAGTTAGTGTTTAGTAAACTTCTAGTTAGTGTTTAGTAAAGTCTCTAGTTAGTGTTTAGTAAATCTCTAATTAGTGTTTAGTAAACCTCTAGTTAGTGTTTAGTAAACCTCTAGTTAGTGTTTAGTAAACCTCTAGTTAGTGTTTAGTAAACCTCTAGTTAATGTTTAGTAAACCTCTAGTTAGTGTTTAGTAAACATCTAGTTAGTGTTTAGTAAACCTCTAGTTAGTGTTTAGTAAACCTCTAGTTAGTGTTTAGTAAACCTCTAGTTAGTGTTAGTAAAACTATAGTTAGTGTTTAGTAAAACTATAGTTAGTGTTTAGTAAACTTCTAGTTAGTGTTTAGTAAACCTCTAGTTAGTGTTAGTAAAACTATAGTTAGTGTTTAGTAAACCTATAGTTAGTGTTTAGTAAACCTCTAGTTAGTGTTTAGTAAACCTCTAGTTAGTGTTTAGTAAACCTATAGTTAGTGTTTAGTAAACCTCTAGTTAGTGTTTAGTAAACCTCTAGTTAGTGTTTAGTAAAGTCTCTAGTTAGTGTTTAGTAAACCTTTAGTTAGTGTTTAGTAAAACTATAGTTAGTGTTAGTAAACCTCTAGTTAATGTTTAGTAAACCTTTAGTTAGTGTTTAGTAAAACTATAGTTAGTGTTAGTAAACCTCTAGTTAATGTTTAGTAAACCTTTAGTTAGTGTTTAGTAAACCTCTAGTTAGTGTTAGTAAACCTCTAGTTAGTGTTTAGTAAAGTCTCTAGTTAATGTTTAGTAAAGTCTCTAGTTAGTGTTTAGTAAACCCCTAGTTAGTGTTTAGTAAACCTCTAGTTAGTGTTTAGTAAACCTCTAGTTAGTGTTTAGTAAACCTCTAGTTAGTGTTTAGTAAAGTCTCTAGTTAGTGTTTAGTAAAACTCTAGTTAGTGTATAGTAAAACTCTAGTTAGTGTTTAGTAAAGTCTCTAGTTAGTGTTTAGTAAACCTTTAGTTAGTGTTTAGTAAAACTATAGTTAGTGTTAGTAAACCTCTAGTTAATGTTTAGTAAACCTTTAGTTAGTGTTTAGTAAAACTATAGTTAGTGTTAGTAAACCTCTAGTTAATGTTTAGTAAACCTTTAGTTAGTGTTTAGTAAACCTCTAGTTAGTGTTAGTAAACCTCTAGTTAGTGTTTAGTAAAGTCTCTAGTTAATGTTTAGTAAAGTCTCTAGTTAGTGTTTAGTAAACCCCTAGTTAGTGTTTAGTAAACCTCTAGTTAGTGTTTAGTAAACCCCTAGTTAGTGTTTAGTAAACCCCTAGTTAGTGTTTAGTAAACCCCTAGTTAGTGTTTAGTAAACCCCTAGTTAGTGTTTAGTAAACCCCTAGTTAGTGTTTAGTAAACCTCTAGTTAGTGTTTAGTAAACATCTAGTTAGTGTTAGTAAACCTCTAGTTAGTGTTTAGTAAACCTCTAGTTAGTGTTTAGTAAACCTTTAGTTAGTGTTTAGTAAAACTATAGTTAGTGTTTAGTAAACCCCTAGTTAGTGTTTAGTAAACCCCTAGTTAGTGTTTAGTAAACCTCTAGTTAGTGTTTAGTAAACCTCTAGTTAGTGTTTAGTAAAACTCTAGTTAGTGTTTAGTAAACATCTAGTTAGTGTTTAGTAAAGTCTCTAGTTAATGTTTAGTAAAACTCTAGTTGGTGTTTAGTAAAACTCTAGTTAGTGTTTAGTAAACCTCTAGTTAGTGTTTAGTAAAGTCTCTAGTTAGTGTTTAGTAAACCTATAGTTAGTGTTTAGTAAAGTCTCTAGTTAGTGTTTAGTAAACCTCTAGTTAGTGTTTAGTAAAGTCTCTAGTTAGTGTTTAGTAAACCTATAGTTAGTGTTTAGTAAAGTCTCTAGTTAGTGTTTAGTAAACCTCTAGTTAGTGTTTAGTAAAGTCTCTAGTTAGTGTTTAGTAAACCTCTAGTTAGTGTTTAGTAAAGTCTCTAGTTAGTGTTTAGTAAACCTATAGTTAGTGTTTAGTAAAGTCTCTAGTTAGTGTTTAGTAAACCTCTAGTTAGTGTTTAGTAAAGTCTCTAGTTAGTGTTTAGTAAAGTCTCTAGTTAGTGTTTAGTAAAGTCTCTAGTTAGTGTTTAGTAAACCTCTAGTTAGTGTTTAGTAAAACTATAGTTAGTGTTTAGTAAAACTATAGTTAGTGTTAGTAAAGTCTCTAGTTAGTGTTTAGTAAAGTCTCTAGTTAGTGTTTAGTAAACCTCTAGTTAGTGTTTAGTAAACCTCTAGTTAGTGTTTAGTAAAACTCTAGTTAGTGTTTAGTAAAACTATAGTTAGTGTTTAGTAAACATCTAGTTAGTGTTTAGTAAACCTCTAGTTAGTGTTTAGTAAACCTCTAGTTAGTGTTTAGTAAACCTCTAGTTAGTGTTTAGTAAAGTCTCTAGTTAGTGTTTAGTAAACCTCTAGTTAGTGTTTAGTAAAGTCTCTAGTTAGTGTTAGTAAAGTCTCTAGTTAGTGTTTAGTAAAGTCTCTAGTTAGTGTTTAGTAAAGTCTCTAGTTAGTGTTTAGTAAAACTATAGTTAGTGTTTAGTAAAACTATAGTTAGTGTTTAGTAAAACTATAGTTAGTGTTAGTAAAGTCTCTAGTTAGTGTTTAGTAAAGTCTCTATTTAGTGTTTAGTAAAACTCTAGTTAGTGTTTAGTAAACCTCTAGTTAGTGTTTAGTAAAACTCTAGTTAGTGTTTAGTAAAACTCTAGTTAGTGTTTAGTAAAACTATAGTTAGTGTTTAGTAAACCTCTAGTTAGTGTTTAGTAAAACTCTAGTTAGTGTTTAGTAAAACTATAGTTAGTGTTTAGTAAAGTCTCTAGTTAGTCTAGTGCCCCTCACCCCTCCTTCTCTCCTCTTCTTCTCTTCCTTTCTCATGTATTAATTGGAAGTATCTCATAACCATCATTGTTGTCCATTATTGTAAATAAAATTAAAATTGGTTGATGAGGGAGCTGTTGTACTTTCTCTTAAAAACAAAAGCAAACTTTGTAGTACAGGACGTGCCCTCCCTGAATCCCTCTCTTAACCGCCACATGTGCAGCTCCACATGTGCAGCTCCACATGTGCAGCTCCACATGTGCAGGACCTGGACATCTATGGCCCGTTTTCTTCGTGAGTAAATCACCACTGATGGGGTTTAATGTCCGGGAGAGAAGAGAGCCGTCACTCGGTTGTGGTGCAGAACAGACGGAGCACATGAAGGACCAGGAGAGGGTGTAAAGAGGCGTGGTGCTGGTACCCACCGGTGTTGTCAGGCATGGAGGCCTGGTCCGTGTTCCTCTCCTTCTTGAAAACCACGTTACCAAACTGCAGCACGGCCGACACCACCTTCAGCATGGCTGCACATGTCAGAGGGGAAAACATCAATCAAACGATGAAACCTGTATCTCCCTCTCAGTCTCTCTAGTCATCTCCGAGACGTGCAGATAACCGAGCCAGAGGTCTGATACCTGCATTTATATCTCAGCTGAACTGGGGTGCTACAAGGCGCTATGTTGGGCCCCTCGTTCTTCTGCATTTATATTCATCATTTGGCTTCGATGTGTGTAAATTAGGGCTGCAACGATTCGTTGACGTTGTCGACAAAAATCGATAATCAAAATTGTCGACAATGAATTCCATTGTTGACAATTGTCGCCAGACGTGTTTTTCCAACGGAGTGAGGCGTCTCACTTCAATACAATCTCTGCCGAGAGTCGCGCATGCACGATAGCGTCTCAGCAGCTGCGAGTAATAAAACTTCAAAAGTTTGGGAGCATTTTAGCCTTGATACGGTAAATAAAAAGATGACTTGCAAGGTTTGCAAAGCCGACCTTGCTTATCACGGAGCACGCCGGTAATGCATTTGAAGAGAAAGCACGTCAGACAGTTGAACAAAACGGACCCACCTTGGTAAGATAGTAAGCGTATTTTGGCTTTAAAAGAGCTTTAACGTTATGCCTGACAAAAGTATTTTAAATTAAATTAAGTCAGATATCTGGAGAAACTGCGTTTAGTGTCTGTTGGAGCATCTTGGATGAGAGACGTGGGATTTGGGACGCAGTCGGTCAGCAGCATTCTCTCCCTCCACAGCAATGTAATGGCCAAGCGATTCATTTATTAAATTAATTCGTTTAATTCTTAACTTTGTTTATTTTATGTCATTTATTAGTATTATTTGAGCCACTCACAGCTACTCTCGTTGCTATAACCTCAATCATAATTGATGCAGCGCGAAAAGCAAAAAAAGGCTTGTGCGCTGAGGACAATGATGAATTTGCATATAACTTTCAGTCAGGTGCCTATGAACTGTCAATTATCCATCAAACTCCACAATGATCATGTTAACATTAAATCAGATAGATTTGTCTGGACATTTCTCTGAATGCATCTTTATTATTGTGCGCCGTGCGGGCATAAATTCTCAGAGTTTTGCGGGAGGGGCGGGAGTGTAACACACGTTGCGGGCGGTAATGGTCAGAAATGCAGCGGGAGCAGGATGAAGAAAACAGTCCCGCTATATCAGGGCTCTAGTACCATCTTTCTTGTGTTTATTATCATTTGCCACATAATTAAAGCAACCTCATTCTAAATTTTAAAAAAATGACTAATTATCCGATTAGTCGACTAATCGTTTCAATAGTCGGTGACTAGTCGACTACTAAAATAGTCGTTAGTTGCAGCCCTAGTGTAGATGATGCGGTCAGACGACGCTTAGATCGGCTGGCTCCCTCGTCTTTGACATAAACTTTAATGAAAAAGTTCTATTTTTTTTCTTCCTTTTTTTTATTCTTCCCCAAAGTTTGCTTCACTGTTCCCCAAAGGATTTTCAGCACACAGAGTGTGATATGAAAGAAAATAGATTGCACCTTAGATTGGACAGTCTCAGGTCCCCTTTGACTACAGAAATATAAAAAGCTGCTATTACGTAGGGACAACAATTTTATCTGGCCGCAATAATATGTCTGTGATCTTTTGGAAATGGAAATGCTGTAGAAAGCTACAGAAAGTAATGTCAGTAACTGAACTACATGAAATAACATCCATTGTTTTAGTGCACTTTAACTGAGCTACAGATGACAATAGCGGCAGCAGCAAAAACAGTTTTCTTTTTAGTTTTTCTTTACAATTCTTTTTTTAAACTGCTGCAGAAATGTCACCCCCAAGTAAATAAATAATAACAATATTAATGTCGCTTGCTGTGTCTATTGCTTCATAATAGTAAACGAAACCACTCGAGCTGAAACATAATAAACATGTAGATGAGAAAATTCATCAAATAATAATGACAGTAACAGGGCCCTCTTGCAAAAACACATGTTTTTATCTTTCTTTGCAACAATTCCAAAACAGAGATTTAGTTTAGGTTTTTATTTATTTATCATTTGTTCCTAATGAAATCGTTCTTAAAAGGACAGTACACTTTAAAAAGCATCTCACACACATCAAAACCGATTTAATCTAATCTTGATCCGACATCGAACGAGCACAGATGCAAGTTATTCATTCAGTGCACGATATTCTCTCACTTTACTTGTAGACTCTTCTAGATCTCATCCATCTGATAGGACCTCATCATTGTCGTGCGTCCTAACTCTGTAATGTTAGGAGCTCGGCTACATAGCCGTCTGATCTGCACTATTTATTTGGGCGAAAACTAACTTGTGCATCGTAACAAAAGAGACGTACCCATGATCTCGTCGTGGGCGAAGCTCATGATGTGCATGGCCTCCATGGTCTCCTGGAAGTTGTCCTTGTCCTGCTGGCCCGGGATCGGGAGGTTACCGTTGGACAGGAAACGGTAGTTGTTGAATCCCTCCAGAAGCAGGTCCGCTGCGGACGGAGAAACGGGAAAAACGCTTCAAACGAGGGCCGACAGAGGACCGACGGCATTTACTTGTCTTGATTTCTGCTTCAGGAAAGGTGGTTTGTGGGGGTTCAGCTCTCCGTCTACTCACATCTGAGATGCTCGCCGGCTCCGGCCAGCAGCTGGTAGAAGACGTGGAAGGTTCGCTCTTCTTTGGCCTGACGGACGGCTCTGGACTTCTCCAGCAGGTCTGAGCAGCGGTCAAGGAAACAAACCGGCCTCGTGGCTCAGTAACAACCACAACAATAATAATAATAATATATTCAATTTATCTAAGGCACCTTTCAGGGCACTCAAGATCTAATAAAAGCAACAAAAAGACAACAATATAAATGCAATAAAATCTGAAATAAAATCGGAATCAGCAGTAGACTTGAAAGTTTGGAGCAGCGTTTTGAAGTTTTGAACACTCCGACTCGTCAGTTTAGAGTGAGAAATAGTGTTGTTTCTGTCAGCCTGTTTCAGTTTTAGTCTAGTGTTTGGGTCAAGCTATCATTTTAGTTTTTATTAGTTTTAGTCACGTTCATTCTCCTTTTTAGTCGTGTCAAGTTTCAGTCGACTAAAACGACATTTTAGTCTTATTTTAGTCAGAATTGTCCAGGACCATTTTAGTCTAGTTTAAGTCAAAGATTGTATTTATTCAAACCCATTTTACAATTCAAACAAGGTTATCTCATTATTATATTATTGTTACCTTATAGACTCAAGAATACATTCATTCCAGATACAGAAGACTCTAATTTGAGTTTACAACATATTTATTTTTCCGCATATCACCCTGTCCTTTTCTTTTCCACGTCTATGTAGGAAAGTGGATCCAAAGATGGTTCTTCTTCTTCTTCTTCTTCTCCAGCCCCAGAGCAGATCCCTGCGTTTCTCTCTGTAACTTAGCTTTTAATGTACGTGAACCTAGAACTCTGCGTTAGCGGCATCAGCCTCTAACTCTGCAGCTGCATCTTCTGGATCTGATTCCCCGCTGCAGCGACTGGGATTGAGGACTAACGTCACCCAGCAGAACTAAACCAGAGAAACTACTGAAAACATGGACATAAAACCAGAGAAACTACTGAAAACATGGACATTAAACCAGAGAAACTACTGAAAACATGGACATTAAACCAGAGAAACTACTGAAAACATGGACATAAAACCAGAGAAACTACTGAAAACATGGACATTAAACCAGAGAAACTACTGAAAACATGGACATTAAACCAGAGAAACTACTGAAAACATGGACATTAAACCAGAGAAACTACTGAAAACATGGACATTAAACCAGAGAAACTACTGGAAACATGGACATTAAACCAGAGAAACTACTGAAAACATGGACATTAAACCAGAGAAACTACTGAAAACATGGACATTAAACCAGAGAAACTACTGAAAACATGGACGCTAAGGATCTTTGTCAACGAAAATAAAGACACATTTTAGCAGAGTTTTTATTTTGTAATCTACATTTTAGTCTGGTTTTTATTCCTCTACGATATTGCATTATATATTTAATTATCATTATCGTCACATGACCAGCATTTTCGTCTTGTCTCATTTTCCTCAGGTGATAAAGGTTCGTTGATGACGATATTTAGTCATAATTTTCGTTGAAAGTCCTGTTTCTGTACGAGGCATTGAACGTGACATGGTGGTGAGTTTCACACACGTCTCCTAACAAGTGAACTGATGTAAAACAGGATACAGGTTTCGATGTTGGCTCCAACGATGTATCCGGTCACATCGAAGTTGATCCGGATGAATTTGCCCTGCGGAGATTAACGGAGATCACCGGTCAGGAGGTCAAGAGGTCAGAGGTCAACGAGACACGTAAACACCGAAGCCTCCTGGGAACTCGTGGGACAGGAAGACGAGTAAACCGCCTCCAGGACACAAACACACACAGCTCAGATCCACAGATGCAGGAGGAAACTTACAAAACGTGACGAGTTGTCGTTCTTCACGGTCTTGGCGTTGCCGAAGGACTCAAGGATGGGGTTGGCCTGCAGGAGCTGGCGCTCCAGTTCTCCCTGCAACACCAGAACAAAACACACAGAACCCGGTCACCACGGGCCAGAGAAGCAGCAACAGGAGGATTATGGGAAACGGAGTTTGAGAGACAGTTGAAGAGACGAGCAAACATGCAGAGACGGCAGACGTCTGAGTTCTGATTGGTTTACGTGGGAGGAGACGCCGGTTGCTGAGCAGCTACCTGAGAGAGGCAGCGCTGGATTCTCTCGGGTCGGCGGGTCTCTGAGCTGAAAGCCCGGCGGCGCCGCCGGTTCTCCACATGAACGTTTTTAAGCTCTGCAGAGTCCAATTCTGTTTTTTTAATCCTAACAGTTTTTCCGTTGCCTCCGCAAACACCCACATCCTCTAAGATCGCTCTGGTATCCCGGGTCTGGTTCCCCAGGTCTAGGACGCAGTACTGGAGTTGAGGGGGGATGGAATCCCCCCTGAAATAAAAACGGTCAAAATCATCCCCCCTTTCCATCCCTTATGTCATTTCATCAATGGATGTGGTTTTACTGCTATTTCAACATTTAGAGTCATCACCAGAAAAATAACTTATTTGACAATTTTCACCTGTTTCAAGTAAATTTTCACTTGAAATAAGTAGAAAAATCTGCCAGTGGGACAAGATTTATCTTCTCATTACAAGCAATAAAATCTTGTTCCACTGGCAGATTTTTCTACTTATTTTAAGTGAAAATCTACTTGAAACAGGTGAAAATTGTTGTTTTTTCCAGTGATGAGTCTTGTTTTAAGTGTAATGAGATTTTTTTTACTAAAATGAGACATTTTAACTAGAAATAAGACAAATATTCTTGTTAAGATTTAGAGTTTTTGCAGTGATCCATTTTACTTATCCTGTGAAGGACAGAGTCATATTGATAAGTTCAGAAAAGTGTTTTTTATTGTTGTGTTTTGATGTATTTGATGTAAGCCCAGTGGATATTTAAAGCTTACAGAAGGCTGCATTTAACTGCTGCTATGTCATTCCTGCAGTATTTCTGCAGGTGTTTTGGTCACTGCTATTATTTGTAATATATTATATTATTTGTAATCAGCACAAATGATCTGTCCCCATATGATAAAATCCACCATCCCCCCTGATTTGGTTTTTTTACAACTCGAGTACTGCTAGTACGTCTGGTATTAACGTCCGGTACCCCGACCTGGTTCCCTGGGTCTGGTACCACAGGTCTAGTACCCGGATCTGGTACGTCTGGTATTAATGTCTGGTTCCCCGGGTCTGGTACGTCTCCACCTTTAAAACCAAACTTAAAACCTTTCTGTTTAGTAAAGCCTATAGTTAGTGTTTAGTAAACCTCTAGCTGGTGTTGGTAAATCTCTAGGTAGTGTAAACTCTAGTGTGCTAGAGTCAGTAGTCATAGTTGCAGCTATAGAAGAAAACTATAATAGTTAGTCTCAAATATAGCTTGGTGGTAGATATGCTGCTATAGGCCTATGCTGCAGGGGGGACATGATCCGCTGGGCGGTGCCTCTCACTCTTCTTCTCTTCTCCCCTTCCTCTCTTCTCCTTTTCCATTTGTATTTATTATAAGTATCTCATAGCCATCATTTTTGTCTATCGTTCCTGTAGTTTCTTGTGCCGGCCCCCTTTTTTCTCTTTTGTGCCTGTTTGCAGGCCGGAGCTTCAGGAGCTGCGTGCTGCTGCCCCCCCCCCCCGGGTCATCCCACTGCTGCTTCCACCTGCCTGCGTGGATGTCTGCTGTTGCTGCTGACGTCCCCGACCCCCTCAGTCTGGCCTTCGGCAGGAGGGTCCCCCCTTATGAGCCTGGTCCTGCTCAAGGTTTCTTCCTCCTAAAGGGGAGTTTTTCTTGCCACTGTTTGGCTTAAGGTTTTTCTCCCACTATGGGAGTTTTTACCTGCCATTGTTTATGTAATAATTGCTCGGGGGTTTATGTTTATGTTTATGTTCATGTTCTGGGTCTCTGGAAAGCGCCTAGAGACAACTTTTGTTGTATTAGACGCTATATAAATAAAATTGAATTGGTATTAACATCTGGTAGCGCGGGCCTGGTACCCCGGCTGGTTATAAGATCGTTGAGTCTGGGGAACGTCTGCTTATTCCATTCAGTTCAGGTCAATAATCCTTTATTGATCCCCGAGGGATAATCAAACATCTCCAACGGTACGTTACGTCTCCCTGGACGGAGGAGAGGAAGTATCCACCGCTTTAACTGACTCAAGAGCTGGTGAAAGGAGCTAAATCCTCCATGAATCTTCTCTCATGTTTCCACCTGCAGAACTGTCCGGGTCGTTGCTGGAACCGAGCACCGGGCCCGGCTCCCCTGATCCCGGCGACGAGGCTCCTGGAAGCCCCCGAACAAACAATATTTATTTTTGTGAAGCTGCGGAGAGCCGGCGGATCGCTCCATCATCTCCAGAATGTCCCCGGTCACGCTCCCGACTCCTCCAACACGCTGAACAAATAAATACGGGACTTGTGGAGGTGTTTGGACAGCTGCTTCCACTGCGCCTCCATCCGAGCCGCATCGTGGGCGTTGAAAGGTCGGAGCGGGACACTTTCCACCACAGCTGAGGAACGAGGGATATTTGATGCACTCTTTGGCGGAGGATGATGAAGAACCTCAGGACAGATTTGCTGGTCTCAAAGCGGATCAGGACCGACTGTGCCAGTAAATCTTGGGAGGCAGCAGCCAGTCGCGGCTGTTTGTGCTGCCCAACATCTGCTTCGTGGGTCACGGAGCCAGACTAAATATCACAGCCGTCCCTTTGAACGCGAGGAAAACAAAATCCCTGGGCCGGGACCAGGACATGTGGAGAACTGCTTCTGGGTCAGGTTCTCCGGCAGAAACCAGCCAGACATGGTGGATACGAGCCTTCGGATCATCAGGAAGGTGAAACTGACGACTTCATCCTCCGGCTGGTAAAAGAGCAGCGGATGGTTTTACCACGACAGGAAGCCACTCATCAAGTCAGTGTCCCGGGTCGTCCTCAGTCCAGCTACCAGGCCTCTTGTCAACGGACTTGATTGGTCCAGATTTACTCAGCATCACGTCTCGGCCGGTGGTGGGAGTATCATGATGATGCTTCAGCTGGTCAGTAGGTTCAAACACCTCACCTTATGGCTCTTTTCCACCAGCACCTACTTGGCTCAACTTGGCCTGGTTTCTTTTCCATAACTTAAAACTTAATTAAGCGTCTTTGAGAGCTTTTAAAAGCGCTATATAAATAAAATTTATTATTATTTTTTTTTTTTTTTTGTCATTTACTTTTTATTGGTTTTGATTTTACATATAAACAAACAAAAAGTCCAACAATCAACATGAAGACCTATAAATCCGAACAAATATCAAGGGGAAAGCAAAAGCGTACATAAAGGGACTGGTAACACCTCCAGAAAAAGGAAAAAAAGTACGTACGTAAAAAAAATATTCGGATAATCCAGTCTGAAATGACCTGAAGTCCGGTCTTGTGGTAGAGACATACGTAATCCACTTTTGCCAATTATCATTAAATGCCTCTTTTTGTGTTCTTAAATTAAAAGTAATTCTTTCCATTACATAGATGCTGTACACCATATCAATCCATTCATCTACACTAGGTGCCTCCCTCTTCATTTCTTTGTTATTGATTTCTTACAAGCCATCAGTAATATTCTCAATAAATATTTATCTTTATTCCTCCATTCTAGTTCCTCTATATCCATCAAGTAAAACAAACTAAAGCCAAAAGTTATTTTTGTTGAAAACACAGTCTCAAGAATTTGATGTACTTGCAACCAAAATGGGGTTACAACAGGGCAACACCAGAATATGTGGTAGTGATTCGCCTCTTTGCTTCCACAACATATTATTATTATTATTATTATTATTATTATTATTATTATTATTATTATTATTATTATTATCATCATTATTATAACAATTTAGCACCTTAAGCTTAGTCTTCTTTCTGTTCCCTTTC
This sequence comes from Cololabis saira, assembly GCF_033807715.1. Classification (NCBI taxonomy): domain Eukaryota; kingdom Metazoa; phylum Chordata; class Actinopteri; order Beloniformes; family Belonidae; genus Cololabis; species Cololabis saira. The sequence goes on along the minus strand of NC_084587.1, from coordinate 4,080,142 downwards.
ATTCAAGGAAAGAGATCTAACCGGAATATTAGCATGCCGGTTTTGCACGGCCATGTAAACACCAATAACCCCTTTGAATAACCGAAATTTGCTCATATTCCGGTTTTTAAAAACCCCAATATGAGCCCTGGGTTACTCCTTTTAAAACCTGAATATTGGGTCATGTAAACGCCAAACAGAATATCCCCATCAAACGGAACATGAATGTGTTTTCTGCACATGCTCTGTTCACAAGGAATCCTGGTCTTTTGAGTCCAGGAAGTTCTTCTAAACACGGAGAAACACAAGACCAGAAGGAGACTAATGACTTCATAAATGTAATGAAGGATATGAACATTTCTGCATTTGTAGACGGTAGAAAGTACCGGGATAGAAGATTTACAAGAAGGTGAGCGAAAAGTTGCTTTCTTAGGAAAAAGGGACAGATAAAATAAGCTTAGTCTTCTTTCTGTTCCCTTTCATTCAAGGAAAGAGATTTGTTGTAATTATATTGAACTGTTTTGTTTTTCTTTTAATGAATGAAATAAAGAATAAAGATCCCTAGTGGAAAGAACCAAACAAAGTGGAGGGGAGCCGAGTCGGGCTGAGTAAGTACTGATGGAAAAGTGCCATTACTTCGCCGGGCGGGTTGCAAAAAGCTCAGCTGATGGAAAACCCGGTTTAACTGTTAATATTTAATTCTCCTCCGACGGCACCGGCGCATTTAAAGACCAGTCCAGAACTTCAGCTCGTCCACCATCAACTCAAGATCTGTGCAACAGACTTAGTCAACAAGGTGCTTGGTGTCGGACTGTAAGCAACACAGCAGTTACATGTTATTTACTAAGTGTTTAGTATTTAAGTAAAGTAATTTACTTTACTTAAGTGCAGATCATGCAATGAAAGCATTCAGGCAGGACTACGGCGGGGGGGCGGGGGTGAAGGTACGGGGGATGGAGGGCGTCTACGGCCCGGCGTGAAGGTTAATAGTGGTGTTAGCTTCAGCGGGTGGGACAGAGTTAGTGAAGCCCCTTCAGGTCAGAGGTGGGAACTACAAACTACTCACATAGAACAGGGGTCCACTCTGTGGGACATGGGGAGATTCACACGTTAATTATTTAAAACAACAACTGCTTTCATGTCAGGGAAACAAGTCGGTTAAAGCGTTTCGGAGATAACTAATGATCGTCAGAGTGAAGTTCTGGAAAACCTCTGATGGATCCTGATCCATCAGAGTTCATGGGGGAAAACATCTGGGCACATAGAAGCCACTTTTAACATTTACTCACAACTGTTTTGTTCCTGACACAGAGACACAGAGGATCCTAATGAAGCTCAGAGTAGGGCTGCAACGATTCGTCGACGTTGTCGACAAAAATCGATAATCAAAATTGTCGACAATGAATTCCATTGTCGACAATTGTCGCAAGACGTGTTTTTCCAACGGAGTGAGGCGTCTCACTTCAATACAATCTCTGCCGAGAGTCGCGCATGCACGATAGCGTCTCAGTGCAGCTGCGGGTAATAAAACTTAAAAAGTTTGGGAGCATTTTAGCCTCGATACCCCGAATAAAAAGATTACTTTCAAGGTTTGCAAAGCCGACCTTCCTCATCACGTAGCACGCCGGTAATGCATTTGAAAATGCACGTGGGAGTGTTGAACGTAACGGACCCGCCTTGGTAAGATAGTAAGCGTATTTTGGCTTTAAAAGAGAGCTTTAACGTTATGCCTGACTGTTATGGACGATTTTTTGTGCCAAAATTAAATAAATAAATACATCATTAATTAATTAAAATGGGAATGAAATATATCATTAATTAATTAAATGTGTCATTAATTAATTAAAATTAGAATGAAATATGTCATTAATTAATTAAAATACAATTCATTTTAAGTAAAAATATATATTTATTATTTAAGCATTTAATTAATTAATGACACATTTAATTAATGATTTTGTGTTGCGTGTGAATCATGAAATGTAAAACTGCATTTAATTAATCAATGACACATTTAATTAATGATTTCGTGTTGCTGAATCATGAAATGTAAATGTAAAACTGTCAGTTTCACTCATAGACTGTGCCTGACAAAAGTATTTTAAATTAAATTAAGTCAGATATCTGGAGAAACTGCGTTTAGTGTCTGTGAAGCATCTTGGAAGAGAGACGCGAGATTTGGGACGCAGTCGGTCAGCAGCATTCTCTCCCTCCACAGCAATGTCATGCCCAAGCGATTCATTTATTAAATTAATTTGTTTAATTCTTAACTTTGTTTATTTTATGTCATTTATTAGTGTTATTTGAGCCACTCACAGCCTACTCGTTTATGTAACCTCAATCATAATTGATGCGGCGCGAAAAGCGAAAAAAGGCTTGTGCGAACATGACAATGATGGATTTGCATCTAACTTTCAGTCAGGTGCCTATGAACTGTCAATTATCCATCAAACTCCACAATGATCATGTTAACATTAAATCAGACAGATTTGTCTGGACTTCACTCTTGCGGGACGGGAGAAGACACTAAAACAATGCATCTTTATTGTGCGCCGTGCGGCCATGAATTCTCAGATTTTTGCGGGAGGGGTGGGAGTGGAACACACGTTGCAGGCGGTAATGGTCAGAAATGCAGCGGGAGCAGGATGAAGAAAACAGTCCCGCTATATCAGGGCTCTAGTGCCATCTTTCTTGTGTTTATTATCATTTGCCACATAATTAAAGCAACCTCATACTAAATTTAAAAAAAATGACTAATTATCCGACTAGTCGACTAATCGTTTCAATAGTCGGTGACTAGTCGACTATTAAAATAGTCGTTAGTTGCAGCCCTAGCTCAGAGCCAACGTCATGTTTAATCAGTAAAATCATCAGTGACATAAGAGGCCCACAGAAACCTCGTAATCCCAAATATGAAGGAACCGGTGGAGTTTGAAAGGAGCATGCACATGAGAAGTAAGGAAGCCGGGGACTTGCCTGTAGTTTCCCTGGTTTGGGTGATTCTGGCTGTTTATTGCAGATAAACAAATGTTAATTGTTAGATTGAGAATACATCCACTGGAAAACCAAAAGAAAATTCTCAGTCTACTGGTTATTATACTTTAATAACTTACAAATGTTACATTTCTCTGGTATTATGCTGAAGGTTTTACAGACTTTATTCAGGTAAACGTAAGTGTTGCTGATCTAAACGTGTTTTCACGATGGCTTTGAGAGGATACTTACAGGGATATTATGGTCCTTTCGTCCTTTGTGGGAGGAAGCAACATGTGCCAGGTACTGGATGACCTTTTTAGTGTTTTCTGTTTTTCCAGCACCCGACTCGCCTCTGCAAAGCACAGCGGGACAAATGACACAAAAACACCAAACTCCAACAGTTTCATTGCTGGTTCCAGTTGATCTGGTCTCTCAGCTGTGGTTTCTGGCAGCATTCCCACTCTTCTGGCTATACAGCGGCTACAGCACAGAAAAACACTGCAAACATCTCCCCGAGATCCTCTACGGCCTCGCTAAACCTCGGGGCCAGCAGTCTGGATTCAGAGCATATCTGTGGTTTTACACAAACTGCACATTTGCATGCAGCAAGAATGCACAAGATATTGTTTTACTTTCCGCCCGAGTGAGCGTGACGTGGCGGTGGGGGGCGGTTAGCCGGTGCAACCACGGCGGGGTTGCATCAGCGCGCTGCTGCCGGACTGAAGCCTGTCACGTTCCTGACATCGTTTAGTCCTACGAACAAGGAGCGCTCATCCAATCACAGCGTGTGACACTAAAGGACTCGATATGACGCTATTTTGATCTATAAAATCTTTCATGGCCAGACACCACCCCCACTACAAGAATTTGTGAAAAGAAATTCAAACAGATTCACCAGAGCTACTGTTTGAGGCGACTGGATAGTTCCTTTTAGAAAAAGTGCTTTTAGTTGAGCCACTTTTTTGGTTCGTGCCTCTCACACCTGGAATGCAACACCAAGTAGGATACGTGAACTACCCACTCTGACCTCTTTCACCAAACATTTTAAATCCTGGCTATTGG